>NW_009953200.1:437182-438058 GCF_000747805.2 Chaetura pelagica | reverse complement strand
GTGGTTTTTGGTTGGTTGCTTTTGTTTGGTGTTTGTTTGTTTGGTTTGGGTTTGTTTTTTTTTTTTGTTTAGGTTAAATTTGCTAGGTTAGTTGAGTCCCTTACTTGTATTTTACTCTGCAGAAATATAAAAGTATAGCTTCAGATTTAGGTTTCACTCTCCAAATTCTTCTCAGTGCAAAAGAAGACTCCTTCCACAATATGAACCGAATTTTTAATAGTGATTTATCAAACAGCATTTCACTGACTGCTGAAGGAAAGGATGCTCAGTATATTGTGTGTGTGAGCAGCAGCTTTGCAGAGCAGTTCTTGAAGATGAGGGTATTAGATGGTGCTGAGATAAACTGAGTGCCAGCCTTTGTCTTAATGGACAGGGAAGTGTATATAGCACCACCAAGGTAAAGATGGGTTTGAATTAACCCTGGGTGCTGAGGAATGGAGAGGGTTTTGGAAGGACTTTTAATGAGTTGACTTCATGGGTTTACAATATAAGCTGACACTTTGGTGCTTAGAGCACACGTGTCAGGAGTGCAGACTGAGCTATAGCTTGGATGACTTTGTGGGCTCTGGTGTCAATCAGTGACTGCCAGCTGCTGTCAGACGTGGCCAAGGAGAAGAAGATGAGGTAAGGAAGAGTTAGTGGGTGTGGGGAGAGGGGGGATGGGGAGGGCTGGTGTCAAAGTGCACTTCAACCCTGCCGTTCCAAAAGCAGAGGTTTAGCCTACTACATCCTGAAAATTAATTCCAGTTTATATTATTGCACGTGTTAGTGATGGCTGGAGTGTTTAAGACTTGAAGTATTTCATCTACACATGAAATTGGAATATTTTAACTTTTTTTTTTTTTTTTTTTTTCCCCTCTTCATGTGGAATATACC
>NW_009953200.1:410681-437019 GCF_000747805.2 Chaetura pelagica | reverse complement strand
GTCTCCTTCCCATCCTGGGGCAAGATGTGCTCCTTCCTGCCAGGGGATCCCTTCCCTGGGATTATTAAACGTGTGCAGCTCTAGGGAGAGATGAAAGCTGGTAGGAGCCTGACCTCTCTCCTCTCGCCCTCCCCTGACCCCAGCAACGCTCTGTGATGTGTCTGGAGCGGCGAAGCCTCTGACAGGAGGCATTTTCTGTCCTAAGAAGTGCTGTAGCCCCAGAGCTGGGGCTCTGCACTCGGATGTTGACCTACCAGGTGCTGACAGGCAAGGAAATTAATCACAGGCCTCAGTTTCTCCTCTGCCTTTCTCACTTAATAGGGTGTTGTTTGGAGGAGGGATGGCTTCCCCCTGCTCGCAGAGGCCCTGATGTGTTCCTAGGCTCTACCAGGGTTAACATTTAATAGTGGTCATAAAGCATTCAGCAATTTTTTTTTTTTTTTTTTTTTCCCTCTTCATGATGAATATAGCCATGGAAACCTGTAGTCTGTACTGGAAAAAAAATAATAAATGACTGGAAATGTTCCTTAGTGAGTAAGTCACTGAAAGATATTATTATAAGTGCAAACACAAAATTATGCTTCAAACAACAAACAAATGCTGTGCCCTAGTTTTGAATTGGAGATTGAGCAATGAAGCTGCTCTGAGGCAGAAGATGCTATCAGGATGCCTGGCAGTGGTGAGGTGGGAAGATCACAAGTACCTATTGCATGGGCTGGGGCTCAGGGAGGGAGTTATTCCTCTCAGGAACATCAGAGAACACCATGAAAGCTCAGCTGGGGGAAGAAGGGAAGACAAAGTCATTGAAGGAGTTTTGAGAGGGTGAAAAGGAGCGGAGCAATGCAGTGAGCAATGTGCTCAAAAGCATTTTGGTACTGACCCAACTCCTCTGCCATTGAAGTGTGGAGAGAGGAACACAGCTTCAACACAAGCAGGTGTAGGCCAATGCTGAGAGTCTTTACAGTCCCCTGGTGGGTGTGGAACATGCTGGGACCACTGTATCATACCTGACCCAAGAATGGGAGAGGACGAGCACATTTGAGGGGGTTCGTTATCCTACCATAACGTGCTCTCCTCCTGCCCTCAGGTCACGTGTGTATGTTGACTACATGAACAGACCCAAGTGCACACTGATGCTGTTGGCATTTCCTCCTCATTCAGTGCTGACCAGAAGGTGAATGGGGGATACATTAAAATTGGAAGCTGTGGAGGTTTATGGAAGCAGACAACTCCTGTGACCCTTTCACTTTTCATCCTCTTGTGCTCCAAGCTCAACTATTCACAGAAAAATTCATGAGCAACCGTAGAAACTGCAGATTTATTACTAGGTGAGTTAATTAATTTATCTTTATTCTGCTTTCCCTTCTCTATCCTTCTTCTCCTAAGCTTCACCTGGAGAAGGGTTCTTTCATGCTGAATCCTGTCATTTCTTGTGTCTGAGCTAGAAGCATATGTGTTTTTCATAGCATGTGTATTGGTTGTGTTTTTTAGCATTTTGTCTTTTCCTTGAAGCTGTGTTACACTCAGCTTTTGCCAGGTGGATGCTTTTTTTTATGGCTTTTGTGTTTGAGCCCTGTGGACCATGGTTCTGCCCAGAAAAAGAAATGATTCTGTGATTTCTGTGATGTCCTCCCAGCTCAGGCTGACTAACCCTCTGGCTTGCACACCAGTACCACGGGGCAGCATGTGCTCTACTGGGGTTTGTAACACACAGATTTCAGCACATGATGCAACCAAAGCAAAGAGATAAGCCATTTACAAGTCTTCCGAAATCCCAGCATTGGGTGTTTATCCTAACTCTAGGGAAGGGCAACAGATAAACCTACCTACCTTTCCTGGTCTCGTGTGAGTGTTGTTTGGATTTAGGTCAAATTTAGTGAAAGATCTAAACATCCTCTTTCTCTTGATGTCCTGTCACAAATGGTTTTTGCTTTAGGGATGGAGTTTGGCCCTTCTCTGCAGCCAGCTCCCTTCTGCTCTCCCTCTGAAACAACCATGATGTTACCATAGCTTGGGATTGCTGTCTAGTATGTTAGCACCAACAAGTATGGTGTAAACCTCAGAATAAACCCAGAGTGTTTGGTCTGATGGAAAACCACCCAGATGGCCGCAAATAGGAATTGCAAATTGTACATGGATCTGGTGGTTGTCAGAATTCCACAGTTATATTTACTGCCAGTGTGGCCAAGATGCAGTGGGAACTGCTGACTTTGTAGTGGAGTGATTTTCCTGCTGGGGTGTGAGTTGTGCTCTAAATATCCATCTGGCCATTGCTTGTTTCCTCATCACAACGAGTAGCCAAGGTGTTTTGTACATAAGTAGCCCTCTGAACAAAGAAAATAGGTGATTCTTCCCCAAAAAGTATTGTAGGGTTTTATATACCTCTCTCCCCAGGGCTGTGCTCAGCTTCTGTAGGCACTGAGCTGGTAGAGCTAAGGGTTAGTTTTAACCTGCTCCCCTTAACCTCATTCCTCAGGAAGCCTCTCTTTTAAAAAGCAAATCACAGGCAATGATCTGTGAGAGAGTGATACTCCCCACCTCTTCAATAGGTAAATTGCCTTTTTTGAATAGTGATCTGTGCTCCTGTCCCCATTTTTCTTATCTTACTTAAGAAGAGAAAAGAAGGAATAAAAATAAATAAAAGAAAAAATAATCTTCAAGGGACTTTGACTTTAGCAAAGGCACTTTAGAGTCTTTTTCTAATGTCATTCTGAAGTTAAAAAACAATTTGACTTCAAGGGAGATACGGCCCAATTTTTAAAAAACTTAATAGGATTAGTCATGGGAACTATTTTTAGCAAAAGTTCAACTTTATCCATGTATTTTAATGTGGGAAAAGTGTGTCCTTTTCCCTCTGCTAATGTTTGATGTATTCCAGCCCTCCTGTGAGTGTGTTTGAGTATCTTAGGGGCTCTGGAGTGGAGGAGAACTTCCTCTCGGATTCTCTCTGTTTTCTTTCGTGAAAATGACATTCCTAAGCTGTTTCACTTTCTGACAGGAAATGGAGCCTTGCCAAAAATGATTAAAGTCCAAGAAAGCATAACAGTTCCAAAGCTGCAGCAGTTCTTTAGGAGTCCCGAGTTTGACATTGTGTCAAACAAATGTGAAATATTGTTTAATAAATTTGAATAATACAGGGAAAGGGAAAAATGGTTCTTGGCTTATAATGCTGGTGCTCTTTATTAAGTCTGTAAAGGACTGCCTAGGTCTAATAAATTGAAATATATACATAAATATACTTGTGCATGGATAACAGTTTAATATTGTAATATATAATGAACGGTGCACGTGCACCCCCCACATGCAGACACTGATTTATGGGTGTGTATAACCAAATATATATTGAGATCTGTGTGTAGACCCCCTCACAAGTTTGTACATATTTATACATGGAATTACCATTTGCAGGCAACTCCTGTGCCTGCTTCATTTAAGAAATATCATGAGTATTATTTATAAAGTGTGGCATGACATTATGACTTTATAAAAATACTAATCTAATGCTAGATAAAATACAATTTGTTAATGGTTTCTCAATAGTTTTTAATTTAATGTTTGTTTAAAGGCTGCTTTGTGTTGTCATTACTTGTGCCGAGTAACACCTTATCATACAATTCCAGAATTATTAGAAGGGCCATGCCAAGCCTCACTAAAAGCAGTAGGAATTATATGACACCCAGTAGCCTGGCTCTGCCACCTCTTCACGTTTAACAACCCCTTCTGCCAGTCACTGAAAGTTTGACAGTGTTCAATATGAAGTTGTTAACACAAGAGCACTATCAAAAATGAGCCAGACTCCTAACACCAAACATTAAAAAGTCCTGACAGGCTCCTGTATTCCTAAGATGGCTTCTCAGAACCCCCCAGAAAAACCAAAAAATCCTCAGCTTTTGTAAGCTTGCTTCCAATTTATTTTCAATTTTAATCCTACTGGCTTCACTAAAATCACATTCAAGTTGTTCTCTGACCACAAGGCCAAGAATTTCCTTTTTACTTCTTGATTTTAATATGAAAGCTGAGTTACATCATCACCAGATTCTAGGAGCTCCAAAATTAAAAATGAATCTAATGACCCACAGCTCAATAAAATAAGGGAATTGGCAACTTTACGAGAAAATATGAAAAATGGCTTTGTTGGTTCTTGCAAGAAAAATTCACTTGTTTCCCCTCTGTCAGATACATTGCTTCTCCCCCCAAATATATCAAATATGCAGGAACTTTGAAAAGAATACAAATGTGCCACTGACACGGCCTCAAAGACAAAACATTCTTGAAGTGAGATGTGTTTCAAAGCGAAGCTATGGGAAAGGTTACTATTTTTCATTCCTTGGACAGGACTGCAGTGTTATTTGTCCAAAGGGAGTCATCTTTATCAGTTTTCCAATGGCATTTGAGGTTTCACATTGGGAAAGTTGAAGTGGGACTTTTCGTGCCGTCATTCCGCACAGGCAGCAATTCCCGGCCACTTTTCAGAGAAGCTTAAATTGATCAGACAAGTCAGTCAATGTCATTGAGCGCTATTTGTCACTTCATAAGCAGCTACAATCTGCCACTCTACAACTGCAGGACCGTTGAATAAATCACATCAGCCAGTGGGAGCAGATAGTATCCCTTCATCCATAATTGGTGCGGTCCTCCCCTGTCACATCCGCTCATTCCCCACCATTCCAGCATGGATTGACACTGACAAAGAAAGAGCAGCCACTGTCAGAGGCACTGGAGTCTGTCTGCTCCTCCACTCTCCTCACTAATAGATATCTATCATAATATTGCATTAACTTCACAAAAAATCAGACTTTAAACTCGCCTATCTGGGATATACATGACATATGTTGGGGCCTCTCTTAGGTCACGGGCAAAGCTGATTGATGCAAAAGGAAAGCTCCTGATTAAACCCACTTACCAAATCCGTCAGCAATAGGAATATTTAGTGCTGTGTGTGCCATGGCTGATTTCACAGACAAAAAGCAATAATGCAAAAAACGAGGGGAGCGTGATGATTTGTTGTAAATAACCCTTGTGATAATTTGTTTATTGTTGTTCTCTGGTGGTGCAGGGAAACTTTATTCCTATGAAGGGACTGTATGATTACACAGTTACCAAAATAATTGAGGAACACTTCAAAAAAAAATGCTAATGATTGTTTAGCACACACACAAGAAAAGCTCCCCTACCTTCTCGGACTGCATTTGGCAAAACAGTGTTTTCTAAGTGAACAGATGAAATTAGCAGATCATGTTTATTACAAAGGTGTGCCAGGCTACAAACTTTTTTTTTTTTTTTCCTGGAGGAACACTGGACAGTTTCTACCAGGAATATGTTAGATTAATCAGCTTGCTTAGCCCTGGTGAGGAGTCACAGTGGAATAACCAAACTGCTGTGTAGTCACACGTAAATCTTTCTGACAACCTGGAGGCATGGATCATTTGTTTGGTGTTTGGTTCCAACAACATGCTCGTGGAGGAAAATACCTTGTTTGCTTATATAGATTGAAGCTTGCATATATAGCTGCTGAGACTCAAGCACTGGGATCACAGGTCTCCAGGATGAAGATCTGGATCCTTTATTTTTGGGGACGAAAAGCCCCAAGTCAGTTTGCTGGATTGTAAACAAGGCTTCCATTTGCCTGTCATGTGGGAAAGCAGCGAACTGCTTGGTTTTTTTTAAAAGGTGCTCAGTATAAATGTCATGTTCCTGGCTGAAGTCTTTGCTGGGCCCAAAGGCAAAGTGTAATATCAAATGATTCCTGCAGTTTTGAGTCTGGAACATCTCTTGACCCGTATGCACAGATGATGAGAAATTTTCCTTTCTGTGTTGGCTTCTTTGCCTCCTGGTGCAGAAGTTGTCCTGAAAACAAGACAGAAACCTTAGTAATAGGTAAGCTGTAGAAATTGTTTTATCTATGAAAGACTGAATTCTATTAATATTCATTTAATTTCTGCTATAAATACAGCTGGTGTTCAAAAGAAAACTCAAAGCAGTTGATCAAAAAAGTATTTCTCCCCCAATGCAAGACTTTGACATGGTTTTAAATGAACGTAATAGAAATGTTAGGCCTAAAACCAAAATGTGAGGCAGATAATTGTGCAATGGAAAACTGAACAGCATCCAGAGGAGGCAGCTTACATAGGAGCACATTCATTGTCAACATCCGATACTGAAAAGGTCAATAGTTAATTAAATAATCCATCACCTTAGGATAGAGAGCAGTCCTTACTTCTGACAATCAATGACAGAAATATTAAAAGGTCAGAAAATGAGTTACTATATATTGTGTTTTCTTACTGTGCATTATGAAGATGTGACTTGGCTTGAGCAGCATGGACATGAGGATAGGTAGGAAGAAATATTACCTATTGCTGAAATATTTTCTTAAATGCTCTTTTACCAGGCTGGTTTATGTATGGCCATCTGAAATGATGGGCTTCAGAGATGTAGCAAACTTTTAGAATGACAATATAAGACTATCACAGAATTTATAACACCCTTTATTTAATGATCAGGGTGCTCTGGGGAGTGTCTTTCTCCCGTGTTGCTCGAGGTCTTACTGGAATAAACTGGATGAGCATTCTGACATTCAGATTTTGTTTGGACAGGGCTTGAGCTACTTTAGGAGCCTGAGAGGCAGTTTTTCTCTGCCTGTTTTCTAGATTCAGTGAGAACAGGTTTAGCAGAGTAACTGAAGCCATGCACCTACTCCTGCGTCTGTCTCTGTGCACAAGCTGCTGCACCTGCTCCAGGTTTATCCCTATAAAGAATTGCATTAGTTACTATAGGGTGATGTTTTGGATGCTGAGTGCTTATACATTATTTAAATTCAATACAATAATGGTCTTACCATAAACATTTTTTGCTCTGAGGCTTCACTGCATGCTTTTCTTTTGCAGAAACTTTTCCTTTCCTGCTTGCAAGGCTCCTGCTGTGTTGTCTTGGTCAGATAATGAACCTTTTCTCCATTCCTTTAGCAAGAGAGCCTGAAGCTTTCTTTCTATTTTATGAACCAAAATTTTGCTTTACATACAGGGGGAATCAAGTGAGTCCTGTTTCTGTGCCCACTGCAGCTGCAGAGGGCTCCCTTGGGTGATGCCTTCCTCACCCTCCTCTGTGTACATGCCTCTGTGTGCATCTACAGAGCTGGGAGGGACCTTCTTACCTCAAGCAAGGGCTGTCGCCACACCAAAACAGGGATCTACTTTCCTCTTCTCATTACTATACAGTGTGGAACCCATGCATATTTATTATTGCTTTCCCTGTTTCTAAATTTTCTATGTTTTACTTCCCTGGTACATAGCTTTACCCTCAATGTATGAAAGTCACTGTGCTGCATTCTGGCAAGTGTTATATGATTATTTTATCTCTCACCATAAAGTGTTTTTGAAAGACTTTGTATGAGAGGCAATATAAAAATAAATTGAATTGAACTATGGCTTCACCTTCCCATTTTTTTTCTTTTTTTTTAGTGCAGAAAACTTTAGAGCAAAAAACTGTAACATAACGACAAAGAAGGAGATTAAGACTGTGTCAGGAAGGAGGTGACACGGGATGACAGGTCTGGCCCTGCTTGAGCTGTTTGGTGGGTTTGCAATAGGCTGTGCATTAATTAGATTTTAAGCATGTTCACAACTGGGAAAAAAGCCTTGTTTGTATTTTTAGTGAGAAGGTTATTTTAAGCCAGGAGAAAGGTATTAGATATTATCTGCTGTGGTGTATTTATATAAACAAAGGCTTACCTGATGGTAGTGCAAACATCTGTTTTGTTCTTACCCAACATTGCATGGGTCATTAAAATTTACCCTGTTGGCCTCTGAAAGGCCAGTTCTGGAAACACATAATCTTACTTACAGAATCCACATTTGCAATAATTTGTCTTTTAAAAGAAAATAGTCTCAGCTTAGGGTAATGAGGCTTGTTGTTTGGGGTTTTTTGTGTTGTTTGTTTTTTTTTTCCCCCCTGTAGAAATATTATTTTATGTTTTACAATACAGGCTCAATAAATTACATCGGTAAATTACTCCTGGTTCATGAGAAGTGCTGTATTTTGACAATATCAGCCAACCTTTCCATTTGTTTAAGCAGGAAAAGTGGGGAGCCAAAATAAAGCTGTTACAGAAGAAATCTCAAGAATGTTTATGAAACTCTGCTCTAGCTACATTTATTAGGAGTTGAACCATAGTCTTAATTTGTCATGCAGAATTCCAGGGGAGTGAGTAATTTCTAGAGCTTCTCTAAATGCCAGGACTTAGTAGTTTTCTTTAGCAATTTGTTTGTAAACATGGGGTAAACTGTATAGGTTGGGTTTATTTTATAGCATCTCATGGGGTTTTTCAGATAAGTGCAATGTTGATGACAAGCAAAAGCACTCTGAGGATCTCTGATGGTGGGCACACACAAAATTTAACTGCAATAAGCTGTTTGTCGTGGATTTGGTCTCCAGTGGATCAGCTCCCCTAGGTTGGCTGGAGTTCCCACCAGGGAATCCATGTGTCACCTTCAGAGAAACACATACTGAATAGGAGGAAAAGTCTGGGCAAGATGGTCATCTCCTTTTTGGGCAGGATGCTTCTAGCATCATTTTTCTGATATGCAGAGGGGAGAAGCACAGCATCCCAAGGAGGATTTTTAAGAGAATGGAGCCGGTGAATTTTACTTGCCAAATTCCCTAGTGTTTCAGGAACTTGGGGTATTTGTCCTCTCTCTCCCACCTGTTTCTCATCTTGTGACACTGATTTTTTATTTAGTGGTATGAGACTATGACAGGGAGCAGTGGAGCAGTAGGGATTGATCTGAAGAAGAGAGCAGCTGGTACTGAGGACCTCAAATCTACCACATGTATGTGTTAGATTTAGCCCTGGACTGTGGCTAGTGTGGTCCTATAGACTGACTACTGTGATGGGATGGCTTTGGGCCTACTTTTGGTGTATTCTTGCACTTCAGTGCCATTCAAATGGCACTGGTGCATGGTTTCCAGATAGCTCTTTGCAGTGGTTCCTGTTGTGCTGGGTAGAAGTGCCTGGGGAGGTATCTTTCAGAAGTTGGCTCTGGACTCCTTGAAAATGCTTGCATAAGCACACATCAGAATGCCAGACAATGTTTTGGGGCCCTTCCTTATGTAGCATGATGAGTGGAGTCTTCAAAATTAGATGGTTCTAGAGTGCTTGCTGAAGATCCTTTCCAGACTTCCATGCTCTCATTCACTTTTTATGCAGGAAGATGCTGAACATCTCCAGCACTGTGACCAATGCTCTGTCACTGTGTCCCTAGGCTCAATGTGAGCACAGCAGTAATCCCAGAAACTAAAGTTTCTTCACAGAGTCTGTGTTTGAAACACATATTGCCCTGGGAGAGACATGAGCCTGCCCCTGCTAGACCTGTGTGTTCTTGCATCCTTTCAGAGGTTTCTTTTATGTCTTTGAGTAACATGGCAACAATTGGTTGTCTCAACCAGCACATCAGTTCTGGTGGTCTCCTGCTCACCAGATTGATTCCTCTGGGTCAGACAAAAACAGCAGAAGTCACTGTCTAAGGGGAAAACCCACTCGTTTCTCACTGCATTCCCAACCCCTTCAGAACCTCTGCCAGAACATGTTAACTCTGATAACATTTTAAGATACTGCTTTAATGAAATGAAAGCCTTGCTTGCAAGGCCACATTATCTGAAGTTCTCCCATCCCTCATTTAAATCCAACATAATTAGTAGAACTACAGACTTTGTTGTTATACATGCTGAAGTATAATGGCTGCTATTATAGCAGCTTGCAGGAGCAAAGATATATGATATTGAACGATATGTCGAGGAAAAATAAACATGTTTCATTTCTTCATTAGATAATGTTTATTTATAGCACAATATATATCTACCTTCACTGTACCATTAAAGTTTTGCCTGCTTTTTAACTATAAAATTTGATATTGTTGTGGCAGCTGCACTGCTCAAATGATTGCTATAGTACAGCTGTTATCAAAGAGTAAGATTTATAGCTACACTACATGGTGTAAAGATATGTGCATATTTACTTTGTGTTTTACTACTTGTGTCCTATATTTTAATGACACAAGGTGAGATGACATCGTGGAATAATAAACTCTTTTGCTGCTGCAACTGTGAATGGCACAATTTGTTTAAAGTTTGGTGGTTAATTTTCTATTATGCTAGCAATAAAAATTTCTTTTATCTGATATTTTGCTTTACACTACATAGAGTTTACATATGATTAGAGATCTTAATGTGTTTTGTTCTTTTTTTACTTTTCAGAGAAGTGCTTTGGAACTGAAGTGGGAACCTCATGCTCAATGAAACATGTCAAGCTATGTTACAACCTAGGAGAAGCTCTATATTTTAACCCCTGGTTGTATAGTTTGACCACTGAGAGGAGCAGCTTCTCACATGGGTGCTTTCCTAGGAAAGTTATTAGATGAGTGTGTGAAAGGACATCAATATCCACTTCTATGAGGCTGCTGTCGCAACAGCTGACTGAGCCTTGCACCAGGTATGAAGAACAAGCTTAGAAGATCTCTAGGTAAGGAAAAGGTGTTAAAGGAAAGGACAGTGAGATGAATTGGGAACTGGCTAAATAATAGAGCCCAGAGAGTGGAGATCTATGGTGCAGAGTCCAGCTGGAGATCTGTAACTAGTGGAGTCCCCCAGGGATCAGTGCTGGGTCCAGTCCTGTTCAACACCTTCATCAACAACCTGGATGAAAGGACAGTGTGTCCTCAGCAAGTTACCTGAGGATGCCAAACTGGGAGGGTTGGCTGATTCACCAGAAGGCTGTGCAGCCATTCAGCAGAGTTTGGACAGACTGGAGAGCTGAGCAAAGAGGAACCTAATGAGGTTCACCAGGAATAAGTGTATAGTGCTGCACCTGGTGAGGAGAGTAACAACATGCACCAGTGCGGGTTAGGAGCTGACCTGCTAGAAAGCAACTCTGTGGAGAAGGACCTTGGAGTCCTGGTGGACAAGTTATCCATGGGGCAGCAAGGTGCCCTTGTGACCAAGAAAATCAATGGTATTCTGGGGTGTATTAAGAAGAGTGTGTCCAGCAGGTCAAGGGAGGTTCTCCCCCTCTACTCTGCCCTAGTGAGACCCCACTTGGAGTATTGTGTCTAGTTCTGGGCTCCCCAGTTCAACAGGGACAGGGATTTACTTGAGAGAGTCTAATGCAGGCTGTAAGGATGATTAATGGGCTGGAACATCTGTCTGATGAGGAAAGACTGAGAGGTCTGGGGCTGTTTAGTCTGGAGAAGACTTAGAGGGGATCGTATGAATGTCTATAAATATCTGAAGGGTGGGTGTCAAGAAGGAGGGGCTAATTTCTTTTCAGTCATGACCTGTGATAGGACAAGGGGCAATGGATGCAAACTAGAGCACAGGAAGTTCCACCTCAACATGAGGAAGAACTTCTTTACCGGAAGGGTGACAGAGCCCTGGGACAGGCTGCCCAGAGAGGTTGTGGAGTCTCCTTCTCTGGAGACTTTCAAGACCTGTCTGGATGCATTTCTGTGTGACCTGCCCTAGATTCTGTGGTGGTCTTGCTCTGGTAGGGGAGTTGGACTCGATCTCCAGAGGTCCCTTCCAACCCCTAACATTCTGTGATTATGTCCAGCTCAGTGGCCAGATCCTGACCATCACTACAAACTAATCTATAACTGAAGCTGGGCTCTCCTGATCAAACTTGAGCTGACTTGTGAGGCTGGTGTCCATAGGATGAAAGACTTGTAACTAGTATAAAGCATTTACAGGGTGGTACTTTGGGTTGTTATTTAATTTTTTTCAATGACCACTGTTTTCTTACGTGCCCTCTCTAATTCTTCACTAATGAGATCTCGCTCAACAAACACTGTCTAATCAAAAGGGCCTGTAAGCAGATTACTATAATTAATACTATTAGTAGTAGTAATATAATAATTTCAATATTTTATATATTTCTCTTGATAGTTTATATAATAATTTATTATAGCTTACTATCATTACTTCATGAAGGCTGAGGTATTTCAGCAGAAATAACATGCCATAGGTTGAGTACAATGCATAGTCCTGCATGCAAGAGGAGAATTTGAAACTCGGGTATTCTCTGAAACTCCAAAACCAGAAGGAAACAAGAGTAGAAATTAAACTACAGAAGAATGATGAGTAATAGACTTTACATTCTTAATTAATTTCTATTATGTACATTGAGTACCTTTTTTTTGTCCATGCTGAGTCCAATCATGTTTCAACCATGTTGTGCTGGTTGTGAATGTGGGAAGAAGGGGAATCAGTTGCCCCTTGTGAGAATCCATTAAGCAGTGTTTCTTGGTGCTAGTCTGCTTCCAGGTGAGTCAACCATGTGTTGTGCTTCCTACCAAACTGTTCTGGGAGTTAAATCTGTTCCATTGTTGTTGTTGCACTGATTATTTTGTTTCAAACAGTAAGACGTTAACTACTGCAACTTGCTTACCTGCTCTCCTTGGAGCATGCTCCTGCCTTGAGTTTGTCCTGTGCTTATATCCTATACATATATATATATATATATATACACACCTCTCCCTTGTACTTGTAAAACATTTGAATGAAACCAAGAGAGCTTTTGAGACGCATCCAGCTGACAGAAGAGAGCTTTGTGGTGCTTGGCTCCTACTGAGCACTGGCTGACTCGATGTCAACAGGCTCTCCCCGAAGATGTAGTCTGCACATCATGGGACAGGAACGTGAGGACTCTGCCAGGTTTTAATGCATTGGACTTGATATTTTGACTTGGTAAGCAAAGGAACTCATCTTTTGTTAGCTCAACATACCATTTTCTGCCCCTGCGTACACACACACTTTGAGAGCTGTCTAAAAATGCTGTGAAAGCAGGCTTTCTCATGAGGTCTCCTTTCCTTCCTGAATTTTCTCAAGTCATAAAACCAAGAATAACCTTTTGTCTTGATATTTTGGTATTTCTTTTTTTCTTTTTCTTTTTTTTTTTTTTTTATTTTTTTTCTGGCACAGAACAAAAGGCTATAACAAATCTGAAAAAAAAAAATCAAAAAGAGAGGGAGTTTAACTTCATGTCTTGTAAAATATTTGGCTCAAGGTTTAGCTTGAGATTTGAAAAAAGTTTCAGGCTTCCTCGTATTTTACCCAGTCGTCCCTACCATGAAGTTACTTTGTCTTAGCGTGATGGTTTGTAGAATTTACTTAAGCATTACTTCTTATCAAAACTGAACAACCACTTGGTGATCAGTGAAGTCTCTAAACACAGATTGTAGGGGGAAATTATGGGCTCAGTTAATATGCAAATTACTGCTAATTAGGCAAAGAAGAAACCAGTAAAGTAGATATGGCAAGTGAGTGGGCATTAGGTAAAGTAAATGTGATAGATAATAAACTGGTAGTTTGGATGGGTCATCAGAATAGCAAATGCCTTGGTTTAGCTATGCTTGATCAATAACTGCTGCCTCTGGGCAATTCAGTTGAAACTGAACCAGTCCACCTACCTTTGGCACCAAGCAAAAAGGGCATTTAAGTGGAAACCACTCTGCCCAGGCTGGACAGACATGCTGAATATCTGTCTTGTCAATTTCAATAGGCTGCTACCCAGGTAGGGCTCTCCCACAGTAGGAACCAAGTTCATAGGTGATGGAGACCTGTACTTCAGATGAATTCACCTTAAAAGAGCTAAGTGCTAGCTTTCAGTTCTTCCACTGCTTTTTTCCTTTCTATCCTGCCAGATATTACTGAAGATCAGATTTTGCAGCTAGAGAGTAACCACATCCTAATCCTGGGGTTTCCTGCTAATCAGAAACAATTTTTTCTCTTGTCGGTTGTATTGCTTTAATTCATTTTGTCTTAACTCTTTAACTGAATTTAACAGAAGATAGATGCCTAGAAATTTTCACCTCTGTTCATTTGGGGAGCTTTTTCACTGACCAGACATTAACAGTAACTTTATTATCATGTTACAGGAATATTCTTAGAGCAAACTAAGCGTGTCACTATTTGAGGTTCAGGAAACAGGAATGAAAACCAGTAGCTCTGCTATAAAGACTTCTGCATCATCTGTTGAGTCCATTTTCCTTATTTAAAAAAGACAGGGGAGGAAAAAAAAAAAGTCAGTAAAAAGATAGAGAATAAGTAGCAGAAAACCCACACTGAAATAACACACCCACTAAAATAATGAAGCCATAAACACAAGGAAAATTTGTGTTAAGGCTACAAAAATACTTTACCTCAGTTCCCCTGGGGCTAGTCTTTACAAGACACATGGCCCTTTTCACTTTATGAGAAGAATCCAAGACACTAAGCTGTATTTCCAAGGCTGGGCAGTACTTTAAGAAAATATTGTAAGACTGCTATGTCTGGTCTAACCCAGGACCCTGAGCCTACGTTCAAAAGAGCTTTATAAGGAAATGCTGGAGCATGTAGCTTGGCTTGAAGTATTTCTATCATCCAGCTGAGGATGCTCATTGGTCCATTAGCTGATGTTATAGAGCTGATCCCTTAATGAGGAGCCATCTCGGAGCAGTCATTTTAAAGATCAGATGTTGAGTATCTCAATTGTGCTACTATTTTTTGAGATTGAACCAACCCAAAACTCATAGAGCAATGATTTGTTTATGGATTCGCAGGCAGCGTGTCACTGTTTTGTCCTTTGCAAGTATGTTACTGTACTCTGAGATCTGCACTTATCTCCACCTTTCCCTTTTTAAATGACAGCTTCTTTATATTTTCTAAGGAATAAAAGCCCACCTCTTACTCCCACACACTGATGAGGTGATGGAGAAATATGTACAGAACTAACACCGGTTCTGGTTTGTATCCCCTGAAGTAGTGAACTAGTCTTAATGACTGGACAAAGATAGCTCTGTCTTTATAATATTTATGCTATTGTTGTCTTCTAGATCTTAGAAATGTTTTCCAGTGTCAGATAAAATTAGTATTTCCTGTGACTGAAGTCAATGAAACTGTTTGCGTGAGCCAGTCCTCCTGACCATGAACTACAACTGTACATTTGAGTGTTTACAGCCATATTTTGACCATAAGGACTCTGACTTCTCCACAAACACCAGAATTTCTGCAGGGTTTCAAACTCGATGCCTTTGATTCTAAATCTTGTGGCCAGGTTTTTTATTGATTTGCACACCCAAACGACTGGCAGCCCCATGAAGGGAATAAATGTATGTAAGAAATGCTAGACTTTTGTTCAAAACCATGACTATGAGGTCGGATGCAGTTGCTGTGTTGATTTCACCAGGCATCAGTCTTCCCCTCTGCAGAGACGTGGTATGTGTTGTACCAACAGCATCATGGTCCTCCTGGTCCCCCCTCCCAGTTCCTCCTTCCCACTGAAAAAGATTCACCTTTTTATGACCTGATAGCAGGGATGAGCTTTTTTTGACTAATTTTCCCTATGTCAGTTTTTCTTCTTAGATATTAAAAATGAAAGTTCTTTTGCCTTTTTAATCACCTTCAAATGACAATGCAGCAAAGCCATTGCTAAGTTGAGTTGAAATTCCTTTCCTTCATTATGTTATGATCTCATAGAGAGGAGAAAAGCTTTCAAATTATGTCTGTGGACTCATACATTAGGAACAATATTGAATAAATACTCCTATGAAAAAAAAAACACATTTATAGCCTCCTAAATTTACTCTTACTGTATCTGATCTGGCATTTGCTGCCTATATGCTGGTGTCCATATGTGTCTGTTATAGAACAGTGTGTGTATACGGAAGGAGAAAGAGAGCTGAGGAATTAAATCCATCAGAAATGAATATGATAAGATACAATACTTGTCTACTTCAGTGCTTTCCCAGTGTTTAGAAACACTCTCCATCAGGGCCTCTAAACTAGTTGCATTTTTCCAGAAATCCATTCCCCTGAAAAAGTACCTAGAGATTTATTTTGTCAAGGCTGGTTTGGTAAATACTTTGGGTTTTGACTTCAGTTCTCCTTAAACATTTTTTTTCTTGTTCTGCTTTTGTTTGTTTGTTGGTTTTGCTTTGTTTTTTTTCCATATATGAAGCAGGATGGAAGGAGGTCTGTCTTGGACATGGTAGGCAAGTGACCTTTCACCACAAGCAAGGAAGCAGCAGGTAGGATGATCCATTGATTGACACAGAAGAGGGTTAATGCAGTACCGTGTGAATCAAGGGGCCACGTGTCCAACCTGTAAAGTTTTTAATCTGTTCCTTCACCTTGTAAGAGGAGAGAGCTGGTGTTCACCACCTCTTCCACACTGCAGGATTTTTACTAAAGATTTAAAAGATGCAACTTCTCTACCCTCTGCAGCAAAGCCTAATGCAGTTGCTAGATCCCATCTCCAAAAACTTAAATATATTATAAATGGAAAAGCTTTCCCAACATACAAGCATTTGCTGCCTTTTATCTACTGTTGCTTAGCTCTGATATTTTTCTACCTGAAGTCACCATTTAAAATAATGTGTAAAAAAAAAAAAAGCCACCAACCATGTTTGTGTCAGTTTTTTTTGATCTGCTGTTCAATGGTCTGCAGCTTTCTTAAGAATCTGAAGAAAATTCAAGTTATTGATAATTTTCAGTAGATGCTGGAAATACATGTCAGTATCTGTTTTCCAGTAATGAGGAAATCCTCCATTTCTGGTCATACAAAACTATGTTTTTTAGGTGATTCACAGATAAAATCCTAGCTACTGACTTAAATTAATTGTTAAACAAAAAAGGTGAACTATTTATTTTTCCACAAAAAAACCCAAACAAAAATATTTACAAGTAAGTACATAATTTTCTAAGCATCTCACGTGTTTTCTTATTCCAAAGGTATTTGCAGTCAGTCTGATGGAATTGAAAATAAACTCTTTCTTGTTTTTGCTGAAATGTTTGCACATTCTTAGTCACATGAGTTGTAGGGATGGTGTGAATGGGAATTTGAAGTAAGGATGCCTTAAAAAGTCACAGGATACAGCTTGACAGAGCTATTCATTCACTGTACATTTACTCCACTTTGTGTTTTATGATATGTCCATTTGGTTGTAATGCCATACTAGGCACCATGTAGAACATCAAAGAGCTAAGTCAGTATGAAAGTATGTTGTACTTCTTCAGTTCATGTCAACAAAATCATTTTCAGCCATCGATACCTCTCCCTTAAAATCTTTAGCTCTTTGTTATAGTTTTAAAGTATTTGACTAGTAGATGCCCTTGGAAAAAGAATAAAAATCTACCCAAGGGAAGCTAAGTTTTTGGGGTATCATCAGTTTGCTTTTCACCCTGTAAAAAAATTATTTTTTTCTTTAATTGGACTGTTTCCTAAGGGCACCATGGACTTTTCCCCTACTGAGAGAATATCCCACAGCAGATTTGCAGAAGTCTTCAGAGATTACTCCAGTGCCAGGACTGCAGGCTCAGCTGAGCACCTCAACAGAGGGTTTTGTGGACAGGCCCAAGCAAGGCAGATAAAAGCCAGGTGTGGCATAAAAGCTGTGTAGATGTTTTCCCACTGTACATGAGCCCAGGCTAATGTGTCCTCCTGTTTAAGAGAGCTTATTCTCCTAAGTTTAGTGGCATCCAAAGTAGCTGCACAACTTTTGAACAGTTTGCAATGTGGACAGCCTGAGCTTCTGTCTGCTTTAGGAAGGTTTCCTAGATAAGTGAGTTTGGATGTGGAAGCTGTTGAGCTGAGGTTTGCTGATCAGCATTGTACATTTATGAGTGAGGTGGGGACAGGGCCGGGTCAGACTTGTGTATTCCCTGCTCCGTTTGGAGGTGACCCCATAACTTCCCCAACAAAGGAATGATCAGGCTGCCCACCCCAAAAGAAGACAAAGGGAATGATTGTTCAACCTTTGCACGTACTGATGAGCAGTTACTTACCATTAGCTGGCAAAAAATGTGAGGAACTCAAAGAGATTTTTTTTGACAAAATAGTCAAACCAGCTGCTGCAGATTTTAGCTTTTGCAGTAATGTAATTATAATAATCCTTACATTTTCTGTAGTGCTGCTTCTATCAAAGCAAATGACTTTCACAAATATATTTTTGTCCAGTCTGTCTGAAAGTGCCCATCTCTAAGGGGGACAGATGCCAATTAGTACATAATGTATTGTGTAACATGCTTCAAATCAGGGCTCAGAAATGCCTTGGGATCCACAGTGTCCTTAAAGAACAGACAGGCCCTCACCTTCTGATGTGTCACTCAAAAGATAGGTTATATATGACACATAGGTTGCTTTAAACCACTACGTAATTTGGTGTGCTTATGCAAAGAAGTGCATGTGGGATCTATGGCATATGGTATATTAAGGAAGAATAACACCAGATTTTTTTTTAAAAAATGTATTCATCCATTAAATGGTGTAAATTAAAGTAAGCTGTCAAAATGACAGCACAATAATGCCATCTTTGCAATATCACATACTGCAGCATAGTTAAATATCATATCACTTTTGTGGAAGATTTACAGATGAGATCCAAGAAAAAATTGCTTTTGAAATGCAATTCTTTGTTAGTTAAGAATCATCATTGCTAGCCAGGATCCCCTACAAACACATAAAGCACAGAGTAAGCATAATAAATCATGATAATTTATATCCCAGCTAATTCTGGGGAAGTAGCATCAGGGGTTACACTTCAAATACACTTCATATTACTCAAACTGTAATTATTTTCATTAAAATATAAAATTGCTTACAGCCAACTAACTTGAAACACACAGTATTGCATGTTTAACCATGTACACAACAGGACGACAAGAGTTCAAAATAAGTAAAGTCAAGTGTTAAATAACAGTGCTTGACTCACACTTTTTAATTACATATCTTTGTAGACACAATCAATGTACTTTTAATATTCCTTCTTAGTGAAACATTGGACCAGCTTTTTCAATCATCATCACGTTGATTAAAAGTCAATGTCAAAATAAACTTGAGAAAATACTGTTAGGTGCTTGTAAATACAGCCTCTCTAATGGTTTGTGCATGTCAAGAGGGCAAATTTTATTTCAGGAGGAGAAAAGGAAATGCTTCAAGCCTGTGCGAAGGCAAGCACTGGAAAGCTGAGGAGTTTGAACGTTTTCAAGTGTAATAATTTATAACACCACTTTCTCTCTAATGCCTTTCTCTAACAATCTCAATGAATTCTAGAAACAGTAACTAATTAACCTCACCTCTGTGAGATAAGTACAGGCAGTATGAGGTGCTCTTCATCCATCCTTGGAGCAGAGCAGCCCTGTGAACCTGTCATCCAAGGTTCCCTGGAGGATACAGGTGTTGCAGGGGAGAGCTTCCTCCTTCCACCAGGCTTGAACAGGCTGCTGCAGTACATAGAAGCTGTGCTTAATTAGCCTGTTGGGTTTGATTTATTGCTGGATATTTGATTTTGCTTTGTATATAATCAGTGGGGCAGCAGAGATGTTAACCTGAGAGCAGTGCCAGGTCAGTTGGACCTGCTCTGTTCTGTGGGCACGTTGTGTAGCTGGTGGGGTTCTATCTGTTGTTTTTTCTTAAACAGATGAATGAAATCCACTTACTGGAGCTGCAATTGTGCAAATTATCTCTTCCCTTGCATTTTAAACCTTTACTCCTTCAAATTAAACCACAGAAACTGTGCATCTTTGTACCTGGGACAAGTAAAGCAAAACATGAAGTTTCATGGCTGTGTTGTAAAAGGAAAGATGAGTTTTATCAGCATGAATTTTGCTCAGTGGTTAAAAAGTTGTTTTCCTGAAGCTTCAACAGGCTTCATTAACTCAAATGCTTGTGCAAGTCTGATCAGAATCCAGTCTTAACACAGTAGCAAAGCAAATTTTGGGGCTTTGATCTAAACTGAACCAAGACACCTTAAATGCATTAATCTGCTGAGTCATAAAATGTACTCTAAAAACTGTTTTCCTGCAGGATCATCCCTCATTCACTGCAAAGGATGAGTCTGGCTGCAGAAATGCATCAAAGCTGAGAAGCTGACAAGGTCCTCACCCGTTTGCTGCAAAAGTTACATGACAACAGTGGCTGATGCAGAGACATCCAGAGAAAGAAAGGAGTGAATTTTCACTTGTGCAAATGGCTCCTGAAGTCAGTGTGAGTACATAGACCTTGACTCCAGCCTGTATTTTCAATAGTTTCCCTAGAAAATAATTCTAAACGTCTCCCTTGGAACATCATTTGCTGGCAGGTCTTGTCCTTCCCTGCAGATCCCATCAAATACCCTGGAAATCTTCTCAGACACAGCTGGATTTTTTTGTGTCTATCACTAATGTCTCCATTCAGATGGGATGAAGAGACCAGGTGGGTTGGTTGGAAACTTGTGTTGAAGGCATTTTTCAGCAGCTGTTTCCCATGGCAATTCCAGTAGAGTTTTGAGTTCCTTTTGAACCCTAGGTTGCTTCTTACATTTTGTGGTGCTTTTGGTGTCTTTGACACACTGGGCATGTAATTTGCATTTAGTCTAAGACAACTTCATCCTTTCTAAGTCAGGCAGAAGTGAATCCTCAGTATATTGTAAATGCCATGGTCCTTTTTGCCTTATTTCTCCCTAAGTGGAGCAGTCCAAGTTATTGGCTATGATGCTAACAGTTGGAGGAACTTGTCTCAGTCTTTGTTGCGTATCCTCACAAATGGGTGAGCACTGGCAGTGTTGTAATTAGGGGACTCAGACACAGAGATTATGGGTAAATCTCAAGGTTGAATTTTCACAATACTGAACTTTTTGATGTCAGACTGATGTCAGCAGACAGAGCTGTTTTTCCCAGTTTTCCCATGCCTGCTGTGCAATGTTACAGGGAGTGGAGAATGACATTCAGCAATCATCCTAGGAAACTGAGAGAAATAATTATAATCTCCCTTAGGCAAGAAAGGTAATGAAACCTCTGCCTCTATGAATAAGGCAACTGAGGCCCCTATGAAAGCAACAAGGCTGGTGAAGGGCCTAGAGGGAAAGTCTTAAGAGGCGAGGCTGAGGGATCTGGGGTTGTCTAGGCTGGAGAAGAGGAGACTCAGGGGGACCTTATCACTTTCTTCAACTACCTGAAGAAAGGTTATAGTCAGGTGAGGGCTGGGCTCTTCTCTAAGGAAACTGATGACAGAATGAGAAAGCATGGCCTCAAGCTGCTCCAGGGGAGGTTTAGGTTGGATATGAGGCAGCACTTCCTCAGGGAAAGGATCATTAGAGATCAGAATGGACTTCCCAGGGAAGTGGTGGAGGCACCATCCCTGGATGTGTTCAAGGAAAGGCTGGAAGTGGCACTTAGTGCCATGGTCTGGCTGATGTGGTGGTGTCAGGTCATAGACTGACCTTGATGATCTTAAAGGTCTTTTCCAGCCTTGGGGATTCTGTGAAGGCATTTTCATGGAAGTGAAAAAGACGTGTATAAAATTAGGAGTTAAAAAAGGGATTTGAACTCTAGCATTAAGGCAGGGCAGTTGGTTGCCATCAGTGACTATGGCATAGGGAGCTTGAGTTGGAAAAGTCTCCTATGTCATAACCCAGAAGGGAGAGCCCAAGCTGAGCACCCCAGTGCTGGTGGGGCCATGCCCATCACTGATGGTTTCTACACAAGTTTGTGGAGAGTGCAAGCACCTCTGTGTATAGACAGCAGCTTTGCTAGAGGAATCTTAAAATCTCAGTGAGGCCTAGATCCAAAATATAAGATACTGAGTATTCTCATGATCTTTAATTAATTTCCCAAGCAAAAGGTCTCCTGACAGACCAAAGTAGACGTGCACTTCCTGTGCCATGGACAACCTCTGTGCTGCCCGTGTACTTGTTTGGCAAGCATATGCTAAATAGAAGATAAATATGTTGCATATTTTTTCTCTTCCCACTGTTTTCCTCCTTGGTTTATATTTCTCATTTTATGCAGCTAGCAGTGGCTGAAAACATGATAATCCTTCAGTGTATACTGGTATATTCAATAAATGAACTTCGAATCCTGTGATGGATTGGGAACATCCCTTTTTAGGCATGATATATGTAAACAAACTGTGCATTACTTTATCCCTTCCACTATATTTTATTTTTAGAATCTGAACAATGAGATACTAAAATAGAAAAAAAATAGGTAAGGGAGTGGAAAGCAGTTGAATTATTTGAGATTGTATGAGACGCCAGCAATCTCCACAGGAATGTAACTTTTTTAGTTTAAGTTGACATTTAAATTGCATTTTGTGCTGGAAAGAAAAGTCAGTGGGAGAAGAGGAATATCAAATGAAATAGTGGCACATGTGGTGAGTCACATTTGCTATTATTTTGTAAGTATTATAGAAATAGATCAGATTTTATTGGAATTGACAGAAAATTATTAAAATTTTGAGATAAAGTTTTCCTTTGGTAAACTGTACCTTACAGATGGCACATCAGAGAAAATTCTCTTCTTGTTAAGAAATCAAAACAGTTCAGGGAACACGGCAGCATCAATATAATAATAGTTGACAGGTACAGCGGCTGTGAACAAACACCCATATCATGGTATCTGAGATACCATATTTCCCCACTAAAATTAAACTGTGAGATATCTTTGACAATGCTATGTTAATGACATGCCAGCATTCACTTTGCTTGGGTTAAATACTGCTGTATTTTCCTCATGAGCAAGTCTTTTTTGGAGTTTACCAGGAATGGTTGGTTACAAACTTTCCACAAGTACTTTCAAATCCACCTCAAGCAGAGCTCCAGCAGCCCCTGAGGACAAAAACAGAAGAGGCAAGTGAAGTGATACCTTGTAGTAAAGTGACTCTGCTGCCTGACCCACATGTTTGTGGTGACAACTGTGCTCTTGATTTTCACTGCACTTAATCTCAAATCCTCTTTCACACCTAATGTGACCGTGGCCAGGAAGGGTGAAACTTTTTTTTTTATATTAACTGCACAGATATGAGACAAAAAGGATGATAATGTGCTATTTCAGTATGAAACCAAGTTCACAGAAAAACTGAGAACCTCCTAATGTAAAATACTGCCAGAAAAAAAAAAAAAAAGAAAAAAAAAAGTAGTTATCAGTCTATACTTAAACTTGTCAAAACACCTTTATTAAATTGCTGTTTAAAGTAGCAACAGCTACCATTCATGTTGCAATCTATTGTGTTTTTATACACAATAGAGGATTAGACAAAAATGTCATGTGTCAACGAGTGTCACTTCAAGTAAGGTAATTAATTCTGTAATAAATTCATATCTGTGGTATTAGACAATTTCAAAGTAAATTCATTGGTTTTTTCCCTATAAGGCTTACATCACACATGTCTATTCTCATGCTGACTCCGTCTCCCAGCCTCCTGCAGATGTTTTCATAGGGAATAAATCCCTAACTTTAGTTGGACGTAAAAACCTTAAAAAGAAACAAAACAGAATCTGCCTGATGGATTCATTGGAGGACTCTGCTTCTAGATGGGCTCACTAAGGCTGTTACAGTTTGGTTTTGTAGCATGCTTAAAGCAATGCTGGAAGTGCCTTAGTTTTCTAAGTAAAATAGTAATTCTGAAAAGAAGGGCTTTTCTACCTCTTTTTCTCTCTCTCTTGCAGCGTTTTTACTGGTTGAAAACCCCCATTTGTCCTGAACAGCAGAGGTGATTCTGTTCTGACAGGGGTCCTACAAGACAGTTGGAGAGGGACTTTTAATAAGGGCATGTAATGACAAGAGAAAAGGGAATAGTTTTAAACTAAAAGTGGGTAGATTCAAGTATTAGGAAGAGATTCTTCTCGAGGGTGGTGAGACACTGGCCCAGGTTGCCTGGGGAAATTGTGGCTGCCCCATCCCTGGAAGTGTTCAAAGGCAAATTAGGTGGGGCTGGGATCAACCTGGTCTAGTCAGAGGTGTTCCTGCCAATAGCAGGGGCTTGGAACTAGATGATCTTTAAGGTCCCTTCCAAGCTGACCCAGTCTCTGATTCTATAATAGTTTTAATGAACCAGTTTCTACAGAACTGTTTCCTTTCTGACAGTCAGGAACAGGCTGAAGCACAAGGATAGTGATGAGAAAGCTGTTCTGCATATATATGAGTGCACAAGCAGCATTTAGACTAATTCTTCTTAAATTCCTTGCAGTTGCTCTCTACTTGCAAATGTGAGGGGGAAGCAAAATTAGCAGAGATAAAAGTAAGCCTAAAAGATATGCATCTGTTCTGGTATGGAACGTTATGGGGTCAGTGAAATAATTCAAAGCACTGGGCTTGGATTCAACACATTCTGAATGTAAAACATAGGAGAGAAGCAGAGACAGGAGTGAGAAGTGGTGCAGTAGGAAGAAAACAGAAATACTGAATAAGAAATGAAGCTTTTCAAGATTACTACTTCCAGTGAGGAGGAGTGTCATGAGAGCATGGGGAAAAAAGTCCTGTGGATACCTATTTTTGGTGATGCTAATCACTGCTGTGTTACCTCCCAGAGCTGCTTCCTTCCCCAGTGATCCCACAAGTTTTCACTCTTGCATCTTTGCTCCATGGAGGACCCCAGAGCACCCTAAGGTGTTGGGCCACTGCCTCCCACAGCAGTAACTTTCTGCTCCAGGCAGAACAAACAGTTTTGGTACAATCAACCCTTTTCAGTCAGTTCCTCTGGAAAGTCTTTCAGCCTTTAAAAGCAAAACACCATGGAAAAAAGAAACCACCAAACACAGAGTTTGTTCCCTGAAAGGCCCAAATAAAATGGTTGTCTTTACTAGTGTTACTTTTTTCCAGTGAGGGTTCCTCCATTACTGTGAAAATGGTACCAGAGGAATCAAGGCTGTATTTTCTCATTAATTTAGCAAACATGAATCAGGTGTTAGTGATCAGGTGGAAAGAAGGTGCCAGATCTGGAGTATATTCAAGGCAATGCAATTCCTTCCATCAGTGAATTTTGGATCAACTATTTGGAAGAACAGGCTGAAATGAAGCACAATGTAGGGGAGAAATGTCAAGTTTGATTGCTGCTGGAAACATAAGAAAGCAGTGCTGCTGATCCAGAGGCCAAGGCAGGGCTGAGAAGATTAGCATATATATGACAAGCTACTCTGGCTCAAGGAGCCCATCTGAGGTTTCTTCTCATGCTGTTCCCCAGATCCCAATCTCCTCTGTTATGCTGCTTCTACAGAAGCTGCATGCTTATAAAGGCAAAAGAGCATTACCATGGTCTCTGCAGCAAACAGAAAGAAGTGAAACTGGAAAAAATAGGGGAAGTAATATTAATTAAAAAAAACCCAACAACAAAAAGTAACCCAAACCACCCTCTCACAGCTACCTACTGTGTCCATGCTCCAGAGCAGGGCTGGTATAGATCAGAGATGGACCCAATCCACAAAAGTTTGCTAAAGCCCAGATAAAAGGGGATAAGGATCTGACTCACCACTTCCTCTGGTTTTTTGGAAAACCTAAGCTGTATGGCCAGGGTTTTGCAGATCCCATCCAACCCCTTCTTCCCACCCGCGTGTCAGCTCTGCCACGTGATCCAAAGTGAGCTGTTCTCATGACTCACAGGGATGACTGACCACCATTCTCAACTCTGTTCCTTCTTACACATTCAGTACAAAGACAAAAAATTAAAATAAAATCAAATCCATAATCCAGTTTTATGAAGACACAAGCACATACACAGTAAATGCTTGATCTGAAGCCAGCTAATGGAGAGGATATGTTGAAACCACCAGGCATATTGTTATGAGGAGAACAATAGATATTGGCAACATTGTTTGATCCATGTGCCAAGGGTAAAATTAAAGCCGTATGTTCACCCCATCAGACACAGATTGTGGATGGATGTTTACGTAAACAAAGGGTCTGTTAAATCGTGTTATCATTTTCTTCCTTTGGCTCTCAAACTTCTAGGCCAGGTACACCAATAAACTGTTTTCTGGAAGAGCCAGGGAGAACCACATCAACAGCAATAGTTACATGAGACCTTGGTTGATTACCGTGTGGATATATAATTCCCTTAACCTCTTAGAATGGAGGCAATCAGAGCCAACCTCTTTATTCTTGCAGGGAAAAAATCCTCTATAAAGTGCCTACAGATTTTTCAAGAGAGCCTGGGGACTGAATAAGAAATAAGCTGGTGGAAAAGTTATTCTTATTTTCTACCTGTGCAACCCAGCATCCCTACCTCTTCACCACTGCTTGTGGCATTGTTAAAGCAATTGGTAGAAAATGAATCTGGAAAATTTCCCAGAGTGTACAGCTGCCCTTTTAACTTACACCTCACCAACCCACCCTAAGTCAAGTAACTGACATGTGGTGTGCTTTCCTCTGGGAGCTGCAGAAGCACAAATACAGCTGTGCATATCTGGCATGCTGGGGTTTTGATTTCATCTTGGCTTGCTGGCCAGATAGCAGCTAGATTTCAGGGAAGAATCACCCATCACTGTCTTAAAGAAAAAGAATGAGAGAGAGAAAAAAAATTATTCAATTTTTTTATCATACCTCCTTGCTGTTATTCACT
>NW_009953200.1:385607-410425 GCF_000747805.2 Chaetura pelagica | reverse complement strand
ACTCTTTCCAATAGGAATATAATACAAGTTTCTTGTGCATTACTGAGTTGTGTACACAGAGGCTTTTTTGGGGAGGTTCATTATTATTTCTGGATTTTAGGGAATTTTATAGAAATTGCTCATAGTTCTGGATGCATTGAGAAACTTTCTCTCTGTTTGATGAATAGGTTGCCTATCTATAGAATTACCAAAAGTTCTCAGTTTAAGGAGATTCAGGAGAAACCTGATGTATTTGCCTCCCCACCCACCTCCTTCATTGTTTTCATTGGAGTTGCTGCTATGTTTTGGTAACATTCAGGTATGGCTGTGCTGGTCCAGAGCATCAGTCTGAAACTATACACATCCCCAGCTACATCAATGCAAAAATTCCTGATTGATGTAAACCAGAATTAGATATTAATAAACAACTACATCTTCAATGTCCTTGTGAAAAATGCCAAAGACACACAGTTAAAAAATTTGTAGCGACAAATGTTCTCCCTTTCTTGGTAATATCAGCAGATGCTCTGCTCTAGAGAAGGCATATAGCAATTTTCAGAGTCCATTGGATCTCATAGGTCCTACCAATAAGACAGCTTTGAAAACAGGCAATCACAGGTACTGAAAGTTACATCATCTTGATTTTACTCCGGCAGTTAGCGGGATGACTGATCGCTAAACTGGTTTAATTCAGCTCTTCGCAATCACTTGCAGAGATGAGAAAGTTGTTGGAGCGATATCACTGGAGGCTCTGGGATTTTCTTCTGAAGTCATTCTGAATTAGCTGCTAATGGGGAGCTTTCTTTGATAGCTCTTTTATAATTAAATGCAGCTGGATGGAAATCAACCACAAAGGGAACTCAAGTTTGTTTATCATTACTTCTGACTTTGTTAGCAGATGTTTTCTGAGTACCGTGGTAGCTTGTTTAATTTGTCTCCCTGTAATGTGAAGCAGGTAAACGTTGATTAATAAACTGACAAGTACATTCCTTAATTTATTTTAGAAGTTTCCATCTATGTCTGTTATAGCGCGTATGCCAAATCCCAAAAGAAAGAAAATAACTGTTTGTATTTGATTTTTATGATTCTTTTTATGTCTAAGGCCAAGTGAAGCTGCTGGTAACGCAGCCTTCACCTTGTAATGGGCGTGAGCACTGGCAAACTTTTGCCATGTGTGAAAACTGCAGACTTTGCATTTCCATCTGTGTCAATTTATGAATAAGAAGTCACCTTCTTTACAGGTTATTTGTTTTTATATTAATTACATTAGAACTAGGTTTTATATTTGTCCTTATTTATGTGCTCACTCTGGCTAACTGCGGTGGGCTACTACTGTACATCCACAGGAACGTACGTGTAACCAGGATGAGATTTTTACATTTGATGCAGACAGTAAATGGTTACCTTAGAAGAACCTGGAAGTATGCAAATACAGATGATTGAACTGGAATGCTTAGAGGTCCTTTTTCTGAGTGAGACATCTACTTGTGCGTGTGAAAATCCTGGTGGCAGCCCGTATGCTGTGCAGACCGAGCGTCCAGTGCATTAACTGAATTATCTGAAAATCCTATCATTTGCCAAACAACATTTTAAATTAAATAGATGGCCCTCTTCCTGCAAAGTGTTTCAGATTAACAACTTGGGGATAGTTACTAAAATTACGTAGGAAACAGATACGCAGCAGTTGGTTCCCATACATAAGATGAACAGCTTCTTTCTTATCTTCCTTTCTGTATTGCATGTTTTCCTCCCTTCTCTCACTTATTTATCTGCTTCTAATCTGCGAGAAAATTATTTCTGCCTCTGTCTGGTCTGATCTATATTGCAGAGTTGACCCATTTGTAGCTTTTATTCACTGCTTTTTTTTTTTTAATCTGCCCTTTCTAACAGCAAGAAGCTGGACATCTGCTGTACCTCATGATGTGAAGTGCAGAGCATCAGGAGTTTGTTGCTGTCCCACCATTACATGAAGGCTGCCCTCCTCACCCTGCCAGTGTCAAGGCTGCCTCCCCGGGCTCAGCACAGCCAATTTGGCCTCTAGCCAGTACTGGCTGGGTTTATGGAAGTGAGGGGTTTAGAAATGCATGACTGAGAGGCAAAGAAACTGCGTTGGATCCATGGGTACAGGCGTCCCAGGGTGTCGGGCAGAGCTGTGACCACGTCATGTTCAGGTGAGATAAAATTGCATTACATCAGCCCCACTGTCAGTTTGTACTAGCACCTCTCAGGAGATTCCTAGTGTTCAGAGGAAAACAGTTATTTTTCTGAATTCTTGGCGTCCCTTTCATTCTGGGTACTTGAACTATAGGTTCACAGTTCTTCATGTTCATTGTATGTTCCAACTGGAAACAAGAGGAACATTTTTCACAGTGAGAAACTTTAGCCATTGGAATAATGCCCCCAGGGAAGTGGAGGATTACCCAGCATTGGGCAATTTTAAGATTCTATGGGGCAGGGTGTTGGCTAGTTGTCTAGACTGATTTTAATGAGAAAGGTTGGACCAGATGGTACTTGAGGTCTCTTCCAACCTGGTATTCTATGATTATAAATTGCAGTTTGCTGTTTCTTATTCTGTAGCTTGCAAAGTAGTTTTTAATAATTATTTTGTACATGTTTAAAAATTGAATTAATGGGTCAGAAATAGAACTGACAATGAGTCTTGCCTTTCTGACCAAATATATGGAGATGAAACTTTCACAGCTGAAAATCCTAGTTACCTCACCTGCTGGCAAAAATATGTTTTCTGATGAGATGTTTGGTGCTTCTGTAGACTATTTAGGCTCTTTGATAGCAAAGCAAATACAAGGTTGCAGCAAATTAACAACTTTTTTAAAAACAAAATAAAATGTAATTCTGTGGACCTTGTCCTGGTTGGTAGTCCTTTGGTACAGTCAGCTGTGAGTTAGCACTAGCTGTGGTCCTCTTGCCACTAATGAGTGCCTCAAAGTCTAATAACTCAATAACTAATTGCTGGGTGACTCCAGTTTCTGTGACCATGGCCCTGGGAGGAGAGGGAAGTCCAACTGTTAGGACATTGCCACATGCTGCTGTCTTAGTGTAGTAATACCATCTATGGGGCTGAGCTGGTGTTTTAACCACAAAGAAATGTAGGATATCCTGGAAGATGATGTGCAGAAAAAGGAAGAATATCCCCGAGTCCCACTTTTTCAGAGTAGAACAAGGCATAAGATAAGAATTATTAATCATTCTTTTTTATTCTGTCTTCGTATTTCCACAGTGGGACAGAATTGTGAGCTCTTCTTACAAAACCCTCAGCTAAGGGACAATCACAACCATAAGATTTTCTGTATATTCATGATACAAGAGGCAGATTAAAGAAAGGATCTACTATTTGATCAGCAGCTTCCTGCATATGGAAATCCGAGGTCACCTTGCTGTTGCTTGATGTCTAACACCAGCTATTAGGTTTCTTCAAGGAAAAGTGTGTGTTTTGCTACAGTTCTAGGGACAAAGAGTGTGGAACTGAGCAGTGCTGTGATATGCCAAGAAGTTGAGCAGCAAGCCCACACAGGTCACTGGGCAGGGTCACCATGAGCTGGTCAGGTGGCAACTGCCAAGATGGTTTTGTTTGCAGCATTTTCACACATATTTATTCAATAAGGCTTTTGTTTTACTGAAACTGAGAAACACTATACAGTATTATTCTGATTTTGAAGTGACAGTGCCAAGGGGACTTCAGTAAAGGATTTGAAGGCAATTGAATCTGAAAAGTAAAGCTTTGTGATTGCTTAGTTATTTTTGAAGCAATGCTTACATTTAAGATTTATGTACAAAACTAGACTGTATCAATAGTAGTGAAGTGGTTTCAGGCCAAGCCTTTTTCAAAGAAACTTGTGAACAGAAGGTCATTTCTGAGCTCTTTCTTCTCTTGCAAAGAGAAAAACACAAATCCCACCTCGCTGAATTTGTATAATATATAATACGTTATTATGGTGCTGCCTTTAGTAAGTGCTTGTACTTCCAGAAAAATATCTAGAGCTTTATTCTTGATTATAGTGCACTGCCAACTGCTAGTAAAAGCAATTGTTATCCTCAGAGTTTCAATGACCTATTAGGAAGATATAAATTGTGACAAGTGTTTTTTTTTTTTCTCTCTGTAAACTTCTGAAGCCTCATCTTACAGTCTCTAAATCCCATCTTAAAAATACATAATACAGAGACTTTGTTGAATCCTCCAATGCTACTACAATATTGGATCATCTTTATATAATTATGCTGCTGAATATAAAATATCATTGTTTTCAGTATCTTTCATGAAAGCTGCCTTGACCTTCAGATTAAAGGATCCATATGGATTTCCAAATGAAAAGTTTGGAGCTCCTGTTCAAAACTAGAGCTCCAGTTCAGCATGCAGACATCAGATGTTCTTCCACTTGAAAAAATGCAATTGTACCAACGTATATCCCATCTGAATTTTTCTCCTGGGTAAACTCTTATGAGTGCATCGTGCATAATGAGGATTGGAGGTTAGCTGCTTCCAGTGAATTCCTTTTCAAAGTGCAAGAAAGACGCAGAGCAGCAAGGAGGAGAAATCCATTGGTATTTGAGCTCTGTAGGATGAAGAGGTTTGCTGCTGGGGGAAGATCAAGAGGAGGCAGTAGGAATATTTTGGGCACTTCTGAAGGAGAGATGGAGACCATCTGGTAGAGAGGATGCTTGAAGGAAGAATGCCAGGACAGAGATAAAAGTAAAGGGAAAGGAAATAGTGACTGAGTAACATCAAAGAGCGAGACTGACTATAGAGCAGAAATGAAGAAGTAGCAGTGACCCAACATAGGCAAATCATAATACAAATGGTGGCACTGGGAGATGGATCCATATGACTCTGTGAAGGCTCAGGGGAAAAGCTCAGTGTTTTAATTTCAGGAAAGTCTCCAGGAAAGTGGTGTTGACATCTTTGGAAGGCTTATAATTTAAAACTGATGCAGTAAGCAGGGTTCCTGCTGTTTCAGAAATACTGTCCTGGAGTCTAATCCAGATACTGTCACTATAGCAGAATTTAAAATGGAGAGATGCCAAGAAGAATGTTTCTTCCCTCATCAGCATCAGCATCTTTTCATTTGAATGATTTTAAGGGTATTAGAAGTTTCCGTTGAATTGCCTCCTAAGGCTCATGTCCTGAAGCAATGGTTGGTGTGTGGTCCTTCTCTGAGCTGGGCTGGAGTTGATCTCATGTGAAAAAGCGAGATGCTGGTTTTGCTTTGCCTCTGCTGAAGGAGAATAATTATTGGCCAGTCCCCTTCTCCTGCCAAAGCCTGGAAAACGTTTCTGTCACTGGAATTGCACTGAGTAGGAAACTATGGCAATCCCCGTGGTTTCTGTGGATAAAGCAACAGTGGGTAAAAAAGTCTGAAAATCCCTTGTGCCTTGGTTCTCCTTAGCATTGCTTCTCACCAGCCCTAAAGACAGAGAATTGGGGCAGATGATAAGTGTGATTCTAAAGACTGGCTGTGCTCCTGCCTCCCTTCGTCTTCCTTTTTCCTATCTGCCTTTAGGAAGACACTCTCTGCATCCTAGAGTAACTCCACTTTTGGTTCTAAATAACCCTTGAGCATTCAAGATCAAGGCCTGAAATAATATCTTGGTTTATGTTCTGGTTTTTATTGGTTTGTTTTTGACAAAGCAGGTGTTGCTTTTTACTTAAATCAGTCTGAGGAAAGAACAAGAAGAAAGTACTTCCAGAGGGTTATTAATCCCATCTTGAAACAAGTGTGTAAGACAGGTAGGATATCTCTCTCTCTGAAATGCCAATCTGTCACCAGCATCTATGGAAGGAGCTTTCACGAGTAGCTCAGAGTAGGTGTTTGACTTTTACACAGTTAAATTTAGATGAGATGATTGCCACTTTGTAAGTCAGTCAAAGTGTTTGTTTATCAATGATTAACCATAATAGATTGAAAAGTTGTGAGAGGTAACAAAAGTAAAAATATAATGACATTGATAGAGATATCACATAATAAGAAATAGCAGTAACAACAATTGCAGATGGTTAACATTTACATTCTTCATTGTTTTTATTTTACTGTTAAATCTTCCCAGATTTTAGATCTCGTTTGATCTGAAGAAGGAAAAAGTTTGCCTCTGCTGTAGTGTAAGCAAAAACTGCTGAAATATTTGTAGGATAAAGAAGTGATATGTTCTGGAAATGTCAATTCTTATATGTAGGATCATTAATCCATGAAACAAATTTGTGAACATTTTTAAGTTTCCTTTAGTGTTGGTGTTTTACTTGACATGCTTCTGAGTGCTCTCTCAATGAAGATTGCACTCAGAAGGTCCTGCAAGGAGGGCACTGGCAGTTTGCAGGACTTGGTTTTGCATGTGTCCTGACCCAAAGTATTCAGACAGTTAGACAGAAATGAACATGCTTGTCATTTCACAGAATTAATCATATCTCAGGCTGTTACCCCAGGGTTTCATTGTGTACGGTGCTTTCACTGGTCATAACCGTATTACAAAAGTGAATAGATAAAATCACTTTTCCTATACAAAAATTAATACTTGACTATAGCCTAGCTCTCAAAGCAGAAAAAGCTTGCAGGAAAAAACGTGCTCAAAACGTATTAATGCTCAGAAGTTTCTGAATATTGGAACACTAAGAATCTGAAACAAAGTTGGAAAAAGCATATGGTATATATGGACGGGAAATCCTGTGGTAGTTTTGATTTTACACAGGAAAAAAAGTAGCTGCTTAAGTTCATAAATCTGTTGTATGTGGTATTCAAACAAAGATTTTCATGATCTTAGCTTTTCTCTTTCTTTAAAACATTGCTTTCAAGTACAGATGGGCCCATACCGCAAGTTTGGGATCCAGATTTGGATTTGGCCCTGATATTCATCAGAGCATAAGCATATTTGAACCAAGCATCTGAGGTCAAACTCTGGTGGAATTAACAGCCTACTGCAAAGCTCTGGATTGAGTCAATCTCCCACATATCTCTAGGCATAGGTATGGAAAATGCATGGATTTGGTTTCACCTGATCTCTTCACTTTAAGATATTTAAATTTTAAAATGAAAAACTTAATGAAGTGGGGAGGTTATGATGTTATGTTGTGTCTGAAGGATGAAATTGTGTATGGGGATCCAATGTACAAAGTGCTGCTGGAAATTATAGCACAAGGCAGGAAATGCCTCAAATGGTTTCCAACCTAAGTACTTGTCCAAGATCAATAAAAGTACCTATGACAAAGTACTTGGATTCCAGATTTATAATCCAGTACTTTTAACCACAATACCTTTGTCTAAGTATAGCTCTTGACCTGATCCTAGAATTGGATATAATACCTTAATAAAACTGTACACCTAGATGCAGAAAGGAACTTAGACTGTAAATGCTCTGGGTTTCTCTTTACGCTACAAATCTCTCATATTTCAGAGATTAATGGCTTCTACTCTGTTTTTAAATGTTCCATGTGGATAGTGAAGGCGTAACTATCAAAACACTTTAACATCCTAATGTCTGTGTAGCTATAAATTACTGTTTTCAAAATGAGCTGGAGGTCTCCAACTTATCCCTAAGTGCAAAATCTTAGATAACATAAAACTGCTCAAAAAATGACTAGAAACAAGTTTTCTGGCTTTTGCCACATGGAAGACAAATGTGGGTCTTCCCACTAAACCCATAGGAGCGTCCATATCGGTGACACTGGAAGTGATCCTGGACACTCTAGATTGAGTGGATAAAAACATTTCAAATCAGAGATCAATTGAAAGAACTGAGGCTTTTTGCATGTTTCTCCAATATGTCTCTCTTGTTTTTTATTTATCAAATACTGAACAGCATTGTAAGAGAAAGACATTGATGGCGAATTCAACTGATGGTAAAGTATTGGTTCCATGACAGATGATTTAAAGAAAAGAGGATGAAGAAGTTATTGGCTTAGAGACTTTCTGAGGTCAAATATGTACCAGGCATTTCAGAAAGCAGGTAAAAAAGAACTTCCCACTCACTATTATTTGTGTTAAGTACAAAAGTAATAATTCCTTTTAAGGAAGAAATAGATTCATAATTTAAAAGATCATTAGGATAGTCTTTTGTGGGGCACAGAAAAAAACCTTTACAGATGTTATTGGCTCTTTGGGGTTATACTAGAGTAAAAGTTTTGAGAAGTGCCTCATTTGAATTTATACTCCCTTTGTGGTCCATCAAAAAGGATTCATCTCTTATTCAAATGACTAGTCAATATGTTAGTCAGATCAAATACCACTAATAAGATGCTAAAACTGCTTCTGAGGAACAGAGGGATTTCTTTAACAAGCCATAAAGTGCTTTTTAATCCATTTCTGACTTGTTAAATTCTTTGTGATTCTCACAACTGTTCCATCATGACGCAGTTTCAAAACTTGGTGAAGAAGGAAAAAATCAAGGTGTAAATCAAGGGCAGCACATATATATTGCCTTTCCCCTCCAACTGTTCCCAAAGCCACTGTGGTCCTCCTTGTACTTTCCTATCTCACTTCTATTTAAGACACGTGTTGGTGGGTGTTGTGGCTTGATAAAGCTATATTTAATGAGATTGCCAAACCATAGAGCCTGAGTTTTGTTCAAGATTCAAAATAACATCAAAGAATGAAACCTCGTTACCTCCTAACAGCAGAGGTAGGAGAGTTTGAAGAGAAGTGCTCCTGCTACCCTGAGACAAGGAAAACCTGGATTCTCAGCTGCTGTGCAAACAGTTCCTTCTCCTTTGCTTTGCAGAGCTGTCTGCTGAATTAGTTGTCTGACAAAAGTGCCCTAAAATTGCAGTTTTGCTGCAGACACAGCCTCAGCTGCAAAGGACCCAGGGACGTAGGAGTTCTCCAGATATAGCTTTCTAACAGTGGAAATAAATGCTCAATAGATGAAGATACTATGAAGAGGCTGATGAGAAGGTTGTTTTTTGCATGTCTTCCTGGTCACATCAGCAGAGCCAAATTCTTCTCTAGTTTAGCTCCAAGTTTGAAGAATGACCTTTAACATTTGCCTGATACCTGGGATGCATTTCCCACAGTGGTGTAATGTCAGTGGTGAAATCCCTCAGCCCATTTTTCTTCAGTTGAAATTTCATACCCCTTACTCTCATTTTCTTCTTCTTTTTTTTTTTTTTTTTTTTTTTTTTTAACTAGGCACATATAAGATCTAGGGTCTGAGCTACAGTTGAAACTAAATGTTGAATTAAAAAAAAAAAAAGGAAAAGTGTTTCTGATTAGGGTCGTTCTCCTTCCTGAATTTGCTCAGCTCTGAAGACCTGAATAAGTCAAGCTTTGTAATCCACTACCACATCTCTAGAGGTAGCCCTAAAATGGGATACAAAATCTCCCTTCTGACTTGCTTTACTGAAAGCAAAAAAAAAAAACACCCCAAACCTCATCATCCTTATAATTTCTGATGGATTGCATTTGTAGCTGATGTTATGATGTATTGCATACAAGTTTATCTCAGAGTTTTGTCTGGAATATGGGGAACCAGCCTGCAGCTTATACTTTATTCAATAAAAGTAAATGAGTTCATTAGTGGAAATAAGTTTTGCAGGATTAGGCCTGTGAATACCAACCATTTGGGACTGAGAAAATAGAGAGTAACATTTAATAAGAATCCATTGCACTAAGGCTATATTTATTAGTCTTTTGACATTTTTATCTGGCTCCTATAAAGAAGCCTTTGGAGCTGGGACAACAACTGGTGCAGGTAAATTTCCTACATTGTGAAAGGATCTGGTATTTAGTTTATGGGAAGCAGGCCTGAGCAGATGTGAAAAGTTCAAATAAAGGAAGGCCAGATTAAATGCACTTTTGTGACTGGAAAATCAAAACAGATGTTAATATTCAATCACAAAAAAATAAAAATCTATGTCTACTTAAGTAGCATTAGGTGTCTGATTAGTTACATTTTCTTAAGTGAAAACAACAAGATGATGATAAAATTATATAGGCTGATAAAATGTTTTAAAATTATACCAATGGACTGAATAGTTTTGTCTTCTAACTAATAGGAAGGCATAGAAGCAAAGTAGATCTTACGTGATCTATAGAAACATGAGTATTTTTGAAGGGAGAATCAGGAAAGGACAAAGGACACGGGCCCTGGAGGAGAAACTAAAATGAATGGACCCTCCTCCTTGTACCCTTGGTGCATATCAGAGAAAGAATTATTTAAGGTGGGCGTGTTTTACAATTGTCCATAATCTTTTCTGGAGACCTACCCAAATGAAAAGGTTGGTGTTGGCAGAGGATGACAGATGCTGGAGGTTCTCAGGAACCCCTGGCAACAAGCAAATAATTGCAATGTGTGAATGTTGGCAAATTCTTTTGCAATTATTTCTAATTATAAGAAAATGCAATCTGCATTTAGAAATGTATATCTTAAAGAAAACACCTAAAATAAGTGCAATAGGAGGACTGAAGTGGGTATCTTTGAAAAGCCACCTCATGTAGGCAATGGTTTTTCTGGAAAGGATTACATGGTTTGCAGGGACTTGTTTGTTGGCCTGGCATCTTTTTGATCTTGATAAAGAGCTTTTTTTGCTCTTGCTTGCTTGGAGTCAGAGGTAAACAAAGAGTATTTCCTAGTGACTTGTTGGGGATGGGCAGGCCCTGTAAAATGTGTCAGATAAAATGGGGAGCTGCTGCCCATTGCTTCCCTGTTCAGGGGGATATGGAGACAAGACATTCACATCTCAAGAATGGCAGAAGAGGACAAAGCTGTGGTCCATTGCTGTTGCAATTGTTTGAGCGGCTGCATGAATACCCAGGGTTTGCATGTTTGAGAGGATGTTGTGTAACAACAGCAATTTCTCCTGTCTGCAGTGCCATTTAGTAATTGATCATTGCTGCCTGCTTCCTTGTCTTTGGCATCACCAGGTCTGATTTCCATTGACCTCCAAACTTCCCTCTAGGCTACCCTTTCAAATCTGTTCCTCTTCCAAAGATGGAATTGCCCTGCACTGCTGAAACATCTGAATCCTTCTAAATGGACAGTATGTGGGAGATGGAGAACTGTGATGTCTGGGACACATGAGGTATCTCCCCAGCCCTTTTGCTTGCTTGCAACATTTCTGGTTAAAAGTCACTTAAATCTACTCTGAAGATTTGGAAGTCTATTTTACCACAAAATTAGGACTAGGAGCTTTTCTCAGTGAAGCTATAGCTCCTTTATTCCTTGTGTGCACTTCCATAGGACCCATTTTTTTTTTCTGTGCAGTGTCCTCTCTCACTTATTAACCTTGCAGGGGTTTACCACTTAATCTAAAAAAATTTGGCTGCTAATTTGGGCTCTGCCCTGGACCTAAGGCTCCATGGTTAGGAGCAGTCAGTGATAACTACTCTCAGAATCCAGGTCATTTTAGAAAAAAAAATAAAAGGGTTGTAGCTCCTCAGTCATACAAATCTTCTCTACTTTTCCTTTACTTATTTAAAAATGCAGCAATGCCAAAGGCCACACCTTTTAGAAAGGTGACTTTTTATCCATGATTCATATATTTTGTAGCCAGTTGTTTTTGGGAAGAATGCAAAACTGAAAAACCCCACTGAAAACATAATTAAATGTTAACTCTCAAGGTGAAATCCTTGTTGGCTTTTGGGCAATGACAGGCTCCTAAAAGCCAAAAACAAGAAATTTTTAAAGGTCTGAGATTTCCATTAAAATCTGTGTTTTAGTGACCTAAATCCAGTTGAAATACAGTGTCATTAAGAATTCCAAGACACCTGAGGTTTATTTTGAAGAATCACTTAGATGACCTGTAGGAAACTTTCAGGATTTTCCAAGGACTATTTAATTTTATAACTATGAATGTTGGCCATTTCTATCAGGGACCTTAGCAAACCTCTGTAAAAATACATATTGCTTAAGAAAAATAAATAGATAAATAAATAAATATATTTGGGCTTCAAGACACAGCTAATATCATTTGCCTCTTCTCACTTGAAAAGGTCCTTCCTGTTCTTCAGAAGACTGTTGTTTGGATATTGCTGTCGAGGTGGGAAAAACATGGTGTGGGAAAAGGAGAAAAGGACCTTTTGTCTTCACCTTGTTTCCTGAAGTGGATGGTAAGTATCTTAGTGATGCAAGAAGGTCAGAGGGAAGAAAATGTGTAAATAATTTAAAAGGGACAAGAATTATAAGATAGCAATTCACAATAGAGTACAAAATGCCATAAAAGATAATGGGCTTATATGAATTGGCATGTGTTAGTGATTATGCAATCATTCATTTCCCACAGATTTCTTTTTATAGGAAACTTTGGAAAATCCCTGAAGAACTGACCGAGTCATTTAACCACAACAGGTCTCTTTTCAACATGGCTAGGAGTGGGCGATAAATATTTCCACATATTTGTGCACTGATGGCTTGTTTTCCTCTGCTGGAAGTGGTGTTGCAGAAGAAGGCAGAGGACAGTGGCTCAGCCCCACGCCGAGTGGGTCCTTCTCCAGCCGCTCGCGTGGAACCAGGTGGCAGAGATCCAGATGGGAACGGGCTCATGTGATTGGGAGCACTGAGCTTTGGTCCCTGCCTGATGTGACAGGCACTGGAGAGGCTGAGGAGAAGGATTTCTGCTCCAGAGAGTATTTCCAGATCTCTGAGCTGGATGAAAATCCCTCTGGCTTGCAGCAAGCAGCTGAGCTCTCCTCGGTCACTGGCAGAAGTAGTCATTTGCTTCCTTGCTGTCATAGGCTGTTTAAATACTTGTATTTCTGACAAATTTTCCTTCACCACTGGGCTAAGGAAAACAAAACCTTGCTCTGGACTTCTAAAGCACTTAAGGATTGCATTTATTTATTTATTTATTTATTAAACAGGCTATTTGCTTTGCAGGCTTCGGGACAGTTGTTCACAGCCTTGAAATGTCTCTGCTGCTTTAGGATGTGCTGCTGGTGGACCCATCCCTCACCAGGCTAACTCCAAGAAGGCCCTGACTGACCCCAATATCCCCATGTGTGTATCACCTATCTCAGACTCTCTTTTTGCTCAAACATCTCTGACCTGAGCAGCCATCAAGGAGATGTGGAGGCTGCTCCTCCCTCCCAGCTCCTTTCCTCTCTGCTGCACTTCACTGGGCTGCTCTGCTGACGTGGGCATCTCTTGCCCCAGGAATGAGGAACCTTCTCTTTGCACTTTCTCATTTCATATGCTCATCTACAGTTTCACCTCATGTCAGCATTGCCTAATAAATACTTTTAGTAGGATCTTCCAGGAGCAGGCAGCAGGCTTAGCTTTGCTCTGCTCAGCCCCTTGGAACAAACATGCCCAAACCACTATGGTGGTCACAGCTGTCCCACTAGGAGATGATGGGCAGGCTTGTGGTGTTTCTTAGAGCTTAACACCCCGGCAGCACCAAAGTATGACATTAGAGGAGGTAAAATGGGTTTAATCTTACCTGGCTTGTGAGAACCTCATTTTGCTGGTGTCATTCAAATTATTTTCCTATGGTGCAAAATATCATTCTTGCTCCTCTGCAAGTAGCAGTAGAAAAGGAGAGTGGAGAAAAAACTTAGAATTCCACATCACTCTGAAAGTCTGAAAAATGCAACCAGTTGGAGAATCTGGATCTCCCTCAGGGTTCGACTTTAAAATCCAGAATTCCAGAGTTTGAAAGATATCATAAATCAAAGCCACCCATAAGGTTACAGAGATCCCTGAATATCAAATAGTTGATTAAAAAAAAAATCCTACAATTGGTTTAAAATGGTAATTAAGAGCAAAACCACAAAATTTCAAATGTTTAACTAAGCTTAAACTGATGTAATTTTGATTAGGCCATTATATATATTTTTTTTTCCTTTAACTGCATTACTAAGCCAGCTATGAATAATAATGTTTTCATTTTTAAAATATGTTGACTCCCTTCTCAGTTTCAGCCTTCTCCTGTCATATTTTGAACTACAGTGTACGTATTAGGATAGGGGGAAAAAACAGAAGAGGGAAGGTATGCACTACCAGAAGAGCCTGATAAGCCCCTTTTCAAAACAACAATATGTTCACCAAATCCTTCCCCAATATCAAAACCAGCAGGAAAGCCAGTTTGTCACCCCCTGCAGCAAGGACAGCTCATCTGATGGCTGCTGGTCAGTGGCAACCCTCCAGAGCCTGGAGCTTTGCATGAGTTTGCTTCACCTGCAGTACCTGAGCTGCTTGTGGCTGCATAAATGAAGTTTAGGAGAATCAGTTGGCTCAGGGCGAAGCTTCTAAAAGGGGACATTTCTGGATAGACATACATTTTATTTTTTAAAAGTGTAAGTCGTGCTTGGTGGTTGTCCCCTTGGTTTGGTTTAAAATAGCTCATGATTTCAGGTGCTTTGGGATCAGTCACTGATAATTCTTGCTATTTTTTTTTTTTCTTTGCTGTTGGTTTGGTTTTTTTTTCCTCCCTCCTTCTGCTGCTGCCCCTTGCTTGTCACTTGAATCTTCCCACATTTCATACCTATGTTTCCAGTCTCCCACTGGGCAAGTTTGGCTTGGCAGGAGCCCAGCTGCTCTGGGATGCTCAGTAATCACCCAGAGCCAAGCACCTTGACTGTTTCCCCCAGCATTTGCCCTCCCTATTTTTGAGGTTCAGCCTTTCACAACATGTCCATCAGTTTCACTTGGCACATGCCACGACAGCTGAAAGATGCAGTTCATTCTGCCAGGAAGGCTGACGTTGCAAACTCTTAACTCAGGTTGAGGATGCCCGTGGAAGGTAGTTTCAGTCAGCACAGGATACACGTTTATTAGACTGGGAATAAGTGCTGGGAAAAGCTGGCTGCTCAGCTGGATCAGTGCTGAGAGGACACTCATGCCCAACCAAACAGCGATGAATGTTAAAAACATCTGAACACAAGTGTCACTTTTATAGGCAGTGCTGGGTCTGGTTTGAGTAAGCTGCCCATGCAGAAGGAGATGCATGACTCTCCCTCCTCCCACACACATGGCAATTTTTGTGCATGTTCTCACTTGCAAAGTTTCAAAGCCTTTTGCAAGTATTTTTGCAGTTAGAAAATACAAATACAAGGTAAAATCGGAGTTGCCCATCACATAATTTATTAGGGTATGAACACTAGTCAGGGTTACTTTCACAGCAGTGCATTGACTAAACCAATGAATGTCTGTGATTTTAAAGCAGTGTTAATTTAAGGCAATGAGTTCTGAATAATGTTTATTAACTATACTTTAATGACTTGTCAGTTTTCTAAAACACATGCCAAAGTATTTTTAAAATCACTTAGTAAATGTGGATTTAATTCTTTTCCCATATTCATGGGCTGTTGCTTACTTTAAAAAAAAAAGAAAAAGAAAAAGAGAGATTAGAAGGTTCAGATTTAGAGCAGCAAATTGCTGTGCTAATCTGCAGGTATTTCTCTTCTTGATATGGCCACTAATGTCTAATCTTAGCAACGCAGGCCCAATCATTGTGCTTTTTCATTAGAGCTGCAATGAATTGTGGGCGAGGGACTTGAACTCTGGTGAGCAATCTGCTCCAAGCTTGCAAGCTGTCATAGGAAAATGTGCTGTGTGCATTGAAGAACAACTCTAAAAAGGAGATGATAAGTTCATGCAAAAGTTGGGGAGTTCACAAGATCAGCTCTGGTAGGAACAGCGTGCCTGTGAACCTTTGGGCAATGTGGTAGTTAGGGCTGGCCATGAGTCAGAAGCCTATGTCATGAAAAATTGTCATGCCTTTTAATTTGTTTCTCTTTCTCTGGAGAGAGAAAATAAAACCTCAGGAATTCTTTATTTTGCATACAAAAGGTGGTGGAGAAAAGCTATGGAGAGCATCTTCCCTGATGGATTCTGTCTTCAGTGTGGGCAGTTCAGAGCTGGGATTTGGACCTGGACCTCCTCCTATCAGTCCCAAGTGTGTGACCAGCAAGCTATGGGTGAGTCTGGATCACCTTCCTTTCTCTTCACTTCTCATAACCAAAAGCCTTTAAAAAACAAACTCTGAAAATGACATTTTTTGTAGAAGCAGGTTTTCTTTGTGACAGATTCAATGCTATTGTAATTTTTGTTTGATAAATGGAGTTTTGCTGAACATTTGTGTTGGTTTTTTTTTTGCTGTGGTTTGCAATGGTCACCACTGGTCTGAGACCTCAGTGTTATGACCTGCCTTTAAGTGACTTACTTGAAGCATGTAACTGAGTGGTTTTGGTACAAAGCCCAAGAATGAGATGGTCCTTGATCTTTTATTCCTTATGAGATGAGGAGGCAGAGGGGAGACCTCATCAGTCTCTACAACTACTTGAAACAATGTTGTAGAGACGTTGGTGTTGGTCTCTTCTTACAGATGATTAGTGATAGAACAAGAGGGAATGGCTTTAAGCTGCAACAGAGCAGGTTGAGACTGGATATCAGGGGAAAAAAAATCACAGAAAGAGTGGTCAGACACTGGAATAGGCTGCCCAGGGAGGTGGTAGAGACACTATCCTGGATATGTTTAAGGGTCGTTTGGATGTGGTGTTGGTGGATGTAGTTTAGGGGAGAGCTTTGTAGAGGAGGGGTGATAGTTGGACTCGGTGATCCCAAGGGGCTTTTCCAACCTGAATGGTTCTGTGATTCTATGACTATTTGGAAGCCCTCACCTAGAGGTGAGGAATATCTCTGGTGTTTCTGAGCATACAAGTCTTGATAACTGGATTTGTTCAGGTTTTCTTGTTTCTTTAGCTTTGTTTTCATATATTTCCTGCATTTTTTCCAGTATTTTGGTGTTTCTGTAGCCAAGTGACCATGCAGACCATGTTGTTCCATCTCCCCTTGAAAAAAACATTCTCTACCTTTATCATTATGGACTGCTAAAATTTTTTTGTAATCTTTCATCTTACTGATTTCAAGTATCCACGAGTTTTGATCCTTACTGAGGAACTTACTTCTCAGTGCTTTTGATCCCTAGATAAGGGGATCAAACTTTTCCTTTGCAATCAGTGGTCCGACCATGGACTCTAGAGACAGTCAAACTCATGAGGACCTAAATGGTGAGCACAGAACAGGAGCAGCCTTAGTTTCCTGTTGTGAATTAATAAGCCTAATCCTACACTTTCTGGGGTTTTTTTTGCTTGGATCTATGGCCTACTGTGCAAAGCATTTAGGATGCGGGGGTCATTGAAAGATACCACCATCACTTTCCAGAGCAGATTTCAAAGGAAAACTCACTTTTCCTGTTGCTTTTTATCTTCCTTCTATTCCTGATGCTTACATTTTTAATTAATTTTCTTTTAATTTCTTTTTTTTCATGCTGCAGTTCCAATTTTTTCCCCACTTTTAATTTCTCTATTAATGTTAATTAGGCTCATGAGCTTGATCTCCAGGTGGATTTTCCCCAAGCTTCCACAGCAATGCCTTCCATGTGCAGCAGGCTTGCAAGGGAATTTTGTGAAGCTGCAGATAGGAGATAGCAGCCTAATATTATCAGATACAGAGAGCTTTGTTGCTAAGTGTTTTTTGTATCTGGTGGATTTGCCAGGAAGCATTATATATTTAATTAGTTTTAAGCAGGCTGGCTCAAGTGCCCCTGATGAGTGGGGTACCAGAGGGTAAATGAGAGGACAGGACTGTGGTGTTAGCCAGGGGAATGGATACCCCTGAAGTTAACCAAATGTTTGTGTATCTCAGGGAAGTAGCTCTGCATCTTCCAACTGCCTTTCACTGAGGAAAATGCAGTGGAGGAAAAAAAAAAGAAGGAAAAATTGAAAAAAATTGAATCCCTGGATTCACTTTTGGAGAGTCTCAGCACATGTGAATTGTGCTGCTAGGGAGGAAGGTTGGCACACACCTTCTGGACATTTTGTGCATGGTTTTCCTAGGCAGGTTCTTACAGCATAAGCTTTTCCTGTATCAAATGCTAAGTAGCATAAAATATGAGCTGTCAGGGTGAATGGCAATTTTTGTAGCCTTCGTTTTGTGATCATTTGCATATTCAGAATCTGCCTTGGGTTTTCATGTTGTTATTCTTCTCCTTTTAAAACTACATTCACCTGAAGAAGGGCTTAGTTCTGAGTGCACAAAATAAGCATTTTCTCTGTAGTTGACTCTAATCCTACCAAAAGAATTAACACTTAGAGCAGAAAACCTTCTTTGGGTCCTACAGGGCATTAGAACATCTCAGGTACTGGCTGCTGGTTTAATAAAAGGATAGGATTTCCATTTACTTCAGGCAGGCTTAATGTATTGTTCTTGTAGTAAGACAGTCAGAATGAGTCAGGAGCCAAAGAATACACTTTATAGACACAAATAATCGTAAATTCAGAATGTCACCTTTAGGCAGAGGCATTTTTATTATTGTTAGTGGAGCTGCTGAGTAGGTTTGATGTTTTATTCTCTTGAGTACTAAATGTTCCAGAGTACCACAGCCCTATCTTTATCAGGCTCACAAGGAGGGAGCACAGCCAAACTTGCTTCCTATACTTCTCCATGATTGATAGCAGATGGCATGCTTTAAAATAAACCTATCCATTAGCAGTCCTCAGTGTTTTTACTCAAGGCATTTACAACTGTCTCAACCAGAAAACACATTCTCTCCACAAGTTACTTTCTGTCTGCAACAGCTGCACAGGTGCAAATCTTTCATTAACTCTTAAACTGGGGTGAAATAAACGTCGGGCTGTATTTTATATTTAGTGGAGGGATTGTTCTGCAGAGGAAGAGTGGGTTCTATTCTTCTTTTGCATGTGGCAAAAATCTGTGGCAATAAACTGACATTAACATAGGGGGTTGGGTTTTTTTTATGGTTTGGTGCTTTTCTACTTACCTGTAAATTTTTAGGCTGCTGTATTGCCGTGAGTTAATGTGGCTGTTTGTAGGCTTGTACTCTCAACTGTAAAATAGCAACTGGAGGAATTGTAACTCAGGGCTGGGATTCCTGGGGGACAGCAGTCCACTCCTTTCCCTGTCCCTGTAACATCACCTGGAGTGGCAGCACTCACTCCATCCCAAAGGAGGAGAGGCTGCACATGTCCCTACCTCTGCCACACACAGCAGTTTTTTTCCTCTCTGTTTTATTGGAAAAAATTAGACACACGCTTACGTACCCACACACGTATATGTTTTCAACCTGATTTTAACCTCAGTGCTGGCAGGTTATTCCATAAATAAATTGCTCAAATCTGTCCCCTCATTCCATTAATTTTGCCTAGATTTCTATGCAATAGTCATAAAAAGATGTTAAAATTCACCCAGCAGTCCTTCCAATACAATGAACTCCCAAGCACCTCCCCAGAAATTAGTACACTAACATCTAAAGCTTAAAATATTAGTAGCAAATCTTTAATATTAGCGTTTAACATTAATATTAGACAAGATCTTAAAATATTAGAGCCAGATAAAACAGTATTAACAGGGGCATAAGGGTCGTTAAGCAAAATAACTGTCACTAATTACATAGATGCTGAAATTTTAACATGCAAACCAGTGTAGATGACAGGAACTTCACACAGACAAGAGGATGCTTTCATTTGAAAGGAGGTTGGAGAGACAAAAGTTAGAGATTTGAAAACTGGTAAATAAAACAACACAGCAGGAAAAGTTATACAGAATGTCCCACCTCGTTAGGGGCTATCATGTGCCGTGTTATTTTCTTAAGCTGAAAAGATAAAACAAAAAGACAGGCCATATTCTGTGGCAAATAAATGGAAATTGGGGAGGTTTTGGTATAAACCCGAAGTAGCAGGAGAAAAGCACAAACGTGCATTCAACACTGTGAGTCCATGTAGGGTAATGGAGGTGCTAAAATGATGGTCTGCAGCTCACATGCCCTTTCCGTGACACCACGAGTGAAGCTGAGGGCACTTGAGCTTGTTCTCAGGGAGATGAGGGTTACTGTCAGCCTGGGGAGTGGTCCTGGAGGGGGGCAGGACCTGGCTCTGCAGTGGCAGCAGGAACCAGTCCCTGCTACAGCCCCTAAGCACCTGGAGGATTTGGTGCTGAACAAAAAGGGGGAGAAAAAAACAAGGCCAGCTGTAGACATAAGAAGTTTAAGAGCATCAGTACTTGCTTCTAGCTAATCTCTCTTGATGACTCCAGTAAGCAGGCAAGGCTGGTCGTTCCTGTTAATTATTCAAAGCCCCGTGCTGGTTTCAGAGCTCAGTGGTGTAAGAGGATGTGCAGTGTCCCCGTTTCTCAGCCTGGCTTGGGGAAAGAAAAGCATGAGGGGGCTGGGGAGGGTGTTCCCCTGCCACTGCTGAGCAATGGCACCCCGTTTCTCACCTGGGGATGGTGAGCCCGGGGCAGGCTGCAGCTGACACCCTTCCTGGGCAGTCCTGGCACTGTGTAACCTCACTGGTTTTGAATGGGTCTGGTGAGCTGAATGCAGGGAAAGCTTCAGTATGGTCATATTGCATCTTAAAATAATGGGTGTGCTTGTTTTGTGACTTGTTTTGTGGTGTCAGGGCCACAGAGCTTTGCTCTTGCATATAGATTAATAATCCAAAAAGTTAGGAGGTTACATTCATTAGTGCTTTGTTACAGGAGGGCACAGGGAGAAAACATGCACACCAAGATCCACATCATGTCCACCAGGTCCTCAGGCTGCCCAGACACCACAGTTTCAGCACTGAGTGGTGAAACACTGGCCCAAGTTGCCCAGAGAAGCTGTAGCTGCCCCATCCCTGGAAGTGTTGAAGTTAGATGAGGCTGGGAGTAACCTGGTCTAGTGGGAGGTGTCCCTGTCCATGCAGGGGGCTTGGAACTAGGTGATCTTAATGTCCTTTCCAACCCAAACCATTCTATGATCTAGCATTGATATTTGGACCAGGTATCCATCTATGTCCAGACTAGGTCTCTACCACCATATCATCCTTTTAGTTTCATTATAGCAAACAACATCTATTTAATTTTATTTTTTAGAATTGCTGATGGATTTTTTTTGTGAGGTTGGCTTTTTGTTTGGGATTCAGAACTGCTCCCATCCACACAAACAGATCCCTTTAGCTTGAAGGTGGGAATCTGAAACACTTGATTTTTTAAAGATAGCTCCTCTGTCTGCTGCTTTTGGTCTGCTGGCATTACGGGGGAAGATGTACCTAGTCTATTCCTGATGTTATTAGTAGTCTTCTGAAGAAGAAAAACAGCTCTGCAAAAAATAACTGTGCATAAAATAACTTATACAATATGAAGAATCTGATGGATTTGTTGCCAATGACCTAACTGTGGTTATTTCCAGGAGTCAGGGTGCACAGGTGTCTAAATATCCGTGGACATTTGCACATATGTTCTTCATGAAAGGCAGGGAAACATTCTTTTAGTTAAATGAGTGTCAGGTTCATTCTCAAAGTTAAGCATATTCTTAAGCACTATAGGAGTTGGGCACCAAAGAACAGTTTATTCTGATACCACAGGTTACTGCAAATCACCTAGAGCCTTTATAGTAGTAGATTCATTTAATAAATAAAAATTTAAAAGCCTCTTCAAACCTTTTATTTTTTAATGACTTAGAAAGATGTGACATAATTAATAAGAAACAAACAATTTTTGCATAGACACAAACCAGCACACTCAGAACTGGTGTTAGCAGTAACTCTGGACTAAGCAGTAAGTCCCAGTTCTGTCCCTGAGCCAAGTGTAGCCAAGGGAGATGGGGAAGGGGAGAATGGAAGAGGGGTTTACACTTAATCCCCAATAGATTTGGCCTTTCTGTGAATAAGAGGGATTTCTGATGCTGGTCTCTATGCCATTCATAGCAGTGTTGCCAGTAGTAAATTTGTGTTTGCACTGAAGAGAACCCCCCATGCCTCTGGCTTCCTTGCCAAAACTAAGCTCAACTAAAATAAATCATATTTTAGGAAGCTAATTACACAGCTAAATAACAGAAAGGTATTGAAAAATTGTTGTATGCCTAACATTAAATGAATTTACATTGGCAATGAGGAACATAGATACTAAAAATAAATATAGTAACATGGCAAAAATGTAAGCAATGGAATTGAAACAAAAATGTAATGCCAGGAATTGGGGATATTATTCAGCCTTATTACAGAACTAACACTCGGGGCATCCATGGCACAAAAACCTTCATGGCTTAAGTATGTCCTGAATGAAATTTGCTGGTTCATAATTTTATGTATTTCTTGGAAAACTAAAAAGTCAGAATATATTCCCATTCCCATTCCCCAATCCCATTATGAAAGGTGTGTATAAATCCCTTTGTTCCTACTTCTGCTTTTCTGCTTGAGGATGGGGGATGATCTCAGCTGAAAAAATTCTGCTTGAGGATGGGGGATGATCTCAGCTGTTCAGGTACAACCTGAACAGAAGCAATTCATTAAGGGAGGTAGGGAGGGGAGCAAGAAAACCCACAACAAACAACTTTTGGAGAAGATTTTAAAAGTTTCCTGATGGATTAGCATCCTTGAGATTAAACATTTCCATATGTAAGCTGACATTTTAAAATGTAAGTCTTACGAAAGATAAGAAGGAAATGGTGAGAAATGAAACCTTAAATATTTTGAAGCCTGACTTCCTGTATTATGTGGCAGTTGGCAAAACTTTCAGGGGAGAGATGCACGCCTCCAAAGCCGTGCACTGTTACGCATTTGCCTAAAAGTTTCCTCCTGTTGCTTACTAGTTTTGCATTCAAAATCTTCCACACCTTTGGAGTCGAGTCACAGGATCCCTCTGATGCTTCTTCCAACCTCATGGACAGATGTTTTGGATCCATTGCTCCAAACGGATCAGTTTAGCAGTCAGCAAACACTGTCAGGAAAGATTTGTTGTAAGGGAGACAAAAAACCGTGAAATAAAATGGAACTTTTATCCCCATTTGGATGGGAACTGGGCTTGGCTGGGAATCCCAAGGGGATGAACATGCTGGCCTATCTTGTGTTGGAAAAAACAAACCGATGACAGTGCTCCTCAGTAATCACCCAAACACTGCTTCCGAGAAATAGTGTGATCACCATTGTTCAGTGCTGCAGGACCTAAAAAAAAAAGATAATTATTGAAGAAATGAAGGTGGCCTGGTGACTGGGGCAAGGGAAGATGAGACAAGTTGCTGGCAATTGCCCTGAGCTCCACAAGCTCTGGGGAATCCTTGTTTTTCTTCTGATAAAGGTGTGGCACGCACAAGCCTTAGCAGATCAGGTGGACTTTATTTTTCTGGTGATGTTCAGAATCAGAAATTATTAACACACTAACAGTGGTGGGTGTCAGTATTTTCTGCCTGTAAAGTTCTTCTAATGGTACATCATCTTATTGATTTATTTTTTCTCCAAACCCAGTGCAAATAAATTGGTGTTGCTCACAGTGACAGCCACGAGCTCCACACATCCAGCTGGTAAAACTGAAGTTTATAGTGCCCGGGTGGGACAACCCCAACCTCCTGGACCAATTCAGAATCGTCCTGCCTAGATATTTTACTGCTGAAATATTGAAATGTACTTCTTTTCCAGAAGGCTTTGCTTTGTTTTGTGTCCCATGGTGGCCTGTTCATATGCTGAGCTGGAGCTCTGCTTGGCAGCATCTTTTGGTGTAGCCATATTGCAATGTGGTACCTGTTTTGAAATTGCAAATATTTCCAACCAAGGATCGTGTCTCTGCACCACTTCCTCTCCTTTGTTCTGCTCCTCTGTGCTTGGGCATGTCACATACTCTTCACTTGCCTTGTACTTTGCTTTGGGAGGTTTTGCAGAGAGATGTCTTTGCCTGCTCTCCTCCCTCTGTATCCTCAGTGCTGGATGAGTTTACATTGTGTGGTGTTTTCCTCTTCATTTATTGCAAACAAATCTGGTCTCTGCCATTTGTTTACTCTTATACTCTGTCTTTATGCCTTGGTATGCATTTTTAATTAGATGCGCTTCAGTTCTTTCACTGCTTGTTAACACTTCCGTAAGGCAAGTAGGGTCCCCACCAGCCATGTGAGTGTTGCCTGTGCTTAGGAAATTCAGATTTGTTTCTCCTACCCATGATTATCATTTGATAGAGACTTGTTCCTTAGCTGATGTGTCTGCAGGGTCCCTATGCTCTCCTTTTGGACTTGTAAGGTTGTTCCCCGTCACAGCCGTGATAACCAAAGTTCACTTACTCTGCTTGAAAATATTCTGCACACAGAGAAACAGTGTTTTGGCTATTTGTCTGGGCTGCTTCCGGACTTCAGCAACTCCAGTTTGGATGCCTGACATGGAGAAGTCCTGGACAAAGCCCACAATGTGTGCAGATTAACTGCCTGCATTGTGAAAAGCCCTTCTGCACATGCAGAGCGGGTTCCCGGGATCAGGAATGCTCTGGGTTAGCTGTGAATGTGCTGGCCATCAGTTCTGTGAATGGAGGATGGATGTGGCTGGAGGGGAACACTGGAGTCCTAAACACAAGACAGCTTTCCAAAATGGCATCTTTACTTAGTGCCAGTAATACTGAAGCATGAAATTACTCTTTTTCTTCTTCTTCTTCTTCTTTTTATTTATTTTTTTTTTAAATAGTGTGAGCCCATTTGCACTTCCACTGTTTTCTTCTGCCTCTATATCTGATTCATGCCACAGGCAAAGGACTTCACCCTTTCTAGCTCCTTTCTATACCAGCAGCTTTCTGGAGATGATCTGGGAACTGAGATAAGGAAACCTGACCTTTTCTTTCCAGTTTGTCTACCCTGATGCAGTTCACCTTTTGCTTGCTCTCTTGTGTTGCCACAGTGTAAATGTTCTCCAGGATTTCATACCCTGCGAGGGCCTGCAAGGCTAAAAAGTGACTAAAATGGCTTTTTCTGTCTCAGACAGTCTTCCTGACCCTGCTCTCTGGCTGGGGGCAAGGTTGACAAAGTTCACTATCCACTTCAGTGTGCCCAGAAATCGATATCTGCTGAAACCAGTGCTTGGATTTGCTCCCTGTCCCTTACCAGTGCTTTATTTCATGGTGAGGAGCCAAGAAAACCTTTCTCCTCCCTT
>NW_009953200.1:382419-385565 GCF_000747805.2 Chaetura pelagica | reverse complement strand
GAAGGAAACAAACAAAAAAAAAAGGGTTGCACTTTCACTCCCATCAGGAGGGCATTGTGTTTGGTCTCTGCTCTGCTTTTTGTTATAAATTTGCATGGCGTGATGTTTGCTTTGGCCGGTGCGGCGGCCGGGCAGCGGCTGGCACTGCAGTCAGCTCCTTTGCTGGAGGGCATCTTGGGGCAGGGTCCTCTCAGCAGCATTCACACTGGAGATGCTCCATCCTTGGTCCTCAGCTGTCTTTAGGAAGTGAAGATCCCTTCTGGGGGATTTGCCATGTTGAGGGGCTGCGTTTTGACCTGGAATGGTGCAATTTGGGGGCAGGAGTGTCCTGGCAGCAGGGGCAGAGAGAGCTCAGCGCTGAGCCTGCGGAGAAGCATCCCTCTGTGGAGCAACCTCACGTTGGCAGGAGACAGAGCACACTGGCTAATAGGTCTTTTCCACTTTAATTTCTACCCCGAAATTACTCTTTGTTGCTGTTCTCAGACTCGGCGCCAGTCATCACTTACGCCACACACCAGATCTTTCTTTCTTTTCTGCCCTTAGCTTCTCAGAGAAGCCTTTAAAGCAAACAAACACAAAACTGTGAGAAACCCAGGGAAGATATGGACTGGCCCACTCGTTAGTGCTGGAATGTGGAAACTATGAAGACATCTTTTTTTATTACCAGTGCTGGAAAGCACAGTCACTGAGTGGGCTGGAACACAATTTATGCTACATGCAGTAGTTAAAAAAGAAAAACAACCAACAAAAAAACCCAACAAACCCAACACACCAAAAACAACAACCAAACTGCAAAAATGGGTGTAACCCTGGGCTGTGGTACAGCTTTCAGCCCCCATTTGAGATCCGTCCATCCCAGGGGGAAACTGTGGTTTGGAAATACGAGCATGCATTTAATTTCACTCGGAGAACTTATTGGAGTTGGCACTTCAAGAAAGAATCTGAAGTATATTTTTTGTCATGATTAGTGGCCCCCTCACCACTACGTTTGATTATGTTGGAAGAAGAAAAGTTAAATTCTTATAAAATTATGATTTACAAGCCTTGATTATCCAGGTAGGGTGCGCAGATCGCGCCAGCTTGGCCATGGTACCTCAATTTCAACCTAGTTCATTGCTGTGAGAAAATAGTACTAAAATGTAAAAAAGCTGAAAACACATCCTCTGATTGCTCAGGGAGTTTTCTTAGTCATACGTTATCTTTCCTAGCAGTTTCAGTTATTTTGTCTCCACGAAAAGCTGAAGCAAAGCACTGCCCTGACACTTTCCCCTCGATTTTGGATCTCCAGCAGCCAAATTTATTTTTATCTTATGTTGTCTTTTCCCCTATGGTTATGCAAATCCTTGGAATAGGGGGCAAGGGGAAGAGCTAATTTTAAAACAAGTAAATTCCAGTGGAAGGTTTCTGCAGTTACTCTGAACAGGGACTATCCTGGGTGCTGCTGTAGAGATGTGGCTACCTCCAAATAGCACAGGGGTAGGTGCCAAGTGGGGAGGTTGAATATTTTCCTTGTAGACACATAACTTTGCCCACAGGATTGAAGTCTCTTGCCTTAATGCTCTGCTAAGCTTCTCTGGAAGTTCAAAGCTGTGTCTTGGGAAACACACGTTAGTGAAATGTATCTCCATACAATCAGCTGCCGAATAAAACCTCTGGGTGGAAAGGGTGGTGGGCAAAGGGTGAGGCTCATGAGAGTGATATCTTGGAGAAAATATGGGGCATCAGCATTCCATTGCCTCTCCCAGTAATCTTTTGCTGGTTTTGGTAGCATTTGCTATAATTTGTTACTTTTTAAAATTTTTTTCTTCATTCTCCATTTTCCTGGCTGGGAAATTGTTTGGGAACTGCAAATTCTATTTTCTTTTCAAATTTAACTGATTTATTTCTTCCCCATAACCTCTCCCCTAACGGTTTCCTTAAACCTATGCTTAACTCTAGTGTACAGTGGTAGATACTCAGTGTATTCCCAAGCTAAAAATCCAGTGGGAATAACACTGGGATCTGCTTTGTGAGCAAACATGAGTGTGCCAGTGCCCACGTGTGGGTGTAAGACCCGTAGCTACAGATGGCTTTGTATTTTATTTATTAAAAAATAATTAAGATAATCAGAGTAAATGGTACATGGAACAGTTTCACACCTGTGTGCTGGTACTGAGTTAGTCAATGCAATTTGTGGTCAGTATCTGGAGTCATATTCCTGTTTGCTCTTCCTCTGAGTACCATTGCCATGCTCATTACTGCAATGAATTAACCATAGTCAGGAACCTTCTGTGGGGCCTAAAGTTTCTGTATGCAATGAAACACATAAACCTTTCCCTGTAGGATGTGTCAAGGGGCTGTAAGCATGTCTTTGAATGCTGCTTAAATTAGGATGATTTAAAATATCCACTTAGGCTTTCCTCTGTTTTAGGGATGGAGAGCTGAGGATATGGATATTTATGAAAATAAAGTAATTTAGGTGCAAGGTCCCAGGTTTGGAAAACTTGCCCCATGAAATCCATGCAGTGAGGGTGCTCGTGGCTGTATAAGATAACGAAATTCACAAGTCACTTGGACTAAACTCCCAAGTCACTGCAGGGGCATATTGTCTTCACATTCATGTAGCCTGATTAAAATGTGTATGAATTTATGTCCCTGTCTTGCAACGTAATAAACCGACACAGTTTCAAATGCCTGACAAGGGCTGTAGGGTTTGGAGCATAAATTCTGTCCCCTCCTTTCTTGAAACACCATGCACACATCTGACCCTCCTTGGAAAGAGCCGGGCACGTCCCATGTCAGTCTGTGAACAAACTCCACATCTCAATGCCAAAACAAGTAGAATAAATTATTTGCTTCATATACGCATTTGACTGCTCTCAACCTAGAGGCTCTTTTTCAAATGTTCGGTTCATTTGTGAGTTCTCTGGAAGTAAAGTTTTCTGTTCAAACTTTTGGACTCCTTGTGATCTGGCTGGAAATGAGAACACATCAAGGCTCGTATGTAACCAGAAAATGCCATGTGAAAACGAGGACTGCTGGGAGCAGCATCTTTGTTAAATTCCAGCTAGACCAAACTCATTCCTCGCTGCTCGAGCACTGAGCTCACTGGTCTTATGACTATGTGTGCAGTCTGAATTGATTTCTGAACCCAGCTGAGGGAAAGA
>NW_009953200.1:325413-382327 GCF_000747805.2 Chaetura pelagica | reverse complement strand
GAAAGAGTTAAGCCTATTCTCCCCTTCTAGTTGGCAGAAAGTTTGCAGTTTAAAATTACATACTGACTCTCGTGTAGAGACACAAGAAATTATAGAGCAGACACTGTCCAGGACAACGTATAATTTAAAATGTACTAAAGAATGTATACCACATGGCAAAGTAAGTGAAGTGCTTCTTCAAATATAAGTGTTTTGCATAGAAAAGCTGTAATTATCCACTCCTAGGGAAATGTTTGCATTCATTCTAAATCAATATTTACTATTCATCTCTTGTGTTCAACAAAACAAGGATTTAACATTTTTTTGTTTTAATGAGGTACTAAGACTACAATAATACTACAATGTAATTGTCTTGATACAAAATATTGCTAAATTATGTTGCTATTTTGGGCAGCGAGCAGTTTTTAAAAGGAGGGGTATCCCTATTTGTGAAATGTTACTGCAGTAACACACAATTCAAACTCAGCCAAGCAGGGAGACTCACCACTTGCAAAGAGACATTAAGCCCTCTCTCTGTTAAGGCCCTTAACTAGGATCATTCGGGTGAGTCCTCTGCCTTCCCCCCGAAAGTATCAGCCTCTTTATAATGATTCCTTTTCAGCTGGCATCTCAACAACAACAACGATGCAATTTCTTTTTCTGGTTTTAAGGGTTTGTAGGTTTTTCTTACCCCCCAGCATCTTTCAGCTAGGCAGAGAGTGGGTGGTAATTGGCTGCAACTCTCTCCACGTGCCGGTTCAAACCTGTTGATGGAAATGGAGTTGCTTGCATTTCTCCCTCCTGGGACAGTCTGGGGAGGGTTTTGTGGGATAATACCTGTCCTTTATCTTTTTCAAGGAACTTAAGCTACCTTTAAAAAGTTTGATGTGTGACTTGGGGAGGATGTAACAAAGGAAAGAGCCCTAAAATTGCATGGGGAAGATCAGTCCTTCCTGTAGCAGGATCCTGCCAAAACAAGAGCATCTGAGAAAGATCAGAGTCCCTGGGAGCAGCAGCACATTTAATCACAGGCTGTGCCACTGCTGTGCTGTGGTTAGGGGGATGTCCTTGCACCAGGCATCCTTCAATTGAATTTACCTGGCATGTCTTAAGAGGTATTTCTTGAACTTCTCTAACTTCAAAAAAAACCCCAACAAGCAAGCATTTTTGGCACTGATGTGGCTCCATGTGAATCAAATCAGATAACTGGAAGCACTTTAGTTGCAAAATCCTTTAAAATCCTTTTTTTTAAATCTCTTTTTTTTTTTTATTCTTACATGCTGCCTACCATCTTCCAGGCTCTGGCCCACCCTTCCTAATACTAAATGCTTCCACTTCTGCTGCTAAAATTCATGGTACAAACTTAGGCTTTTGAGTGAATTTCAATCTCCTACTAGAGCAGATAGTCCTGTATTTTTTTTTCCTATGAGTCTGAAGTAATTCTTGTTTTCTGAGAAAATCATGCACATAAATAGGGTGAATAGGTCTGAGAGAAGAGCAGTCTCTTTCTCTAGTAAATGTTATTGTAACTGCTGTTTTAATTCTCCAGATATCACTCTCAGTGTACTGGGAACAAAAGGCTGTGTAGTGCCTGATCATTCAGCAGTGATCCGGGAAAAAAAAGCAGAAGGTTAAGAGCAAGTTCCTAAAGTCTGTAAAATCAATGGGACACTAGAAAGGGAACTGAAGTGTACCAGAAGGGACCTCTTGAGGGTCATTAAAAAAAAGCAGAAACTGATTATGAACAGAGCTTTTACCCGAAGAACTGGAGGGGGCCAGCAAAACCATTCTGCTGCACTCCAGTTAAATGTCTAATGGTGGAGACATTTTCTACACAGCCCATAAAGGATAATGAGGATGGCTTTGATAGCTTTCAAGACAGTTGTTCTTGTCAGTGTTCACAAAAACATGAGCTGAGCACGCAATCTCTGAACACACAGCTTATGGTGAGCGTAGATAGGCAGTGAAAGGAAAGATGGAATCTCAATATGGTGCATTTCACCCCTGTAATATGCTCTGTCTATTATGCATGAGAAAAATTGTATCAACTGAACAATACAACACAAAAATGGTGGCAGTGAAGTTTGGTGCTATACCTACCAGCTTGGTGTCTCACCTTGCTGCCATGTGGGATGTGAGGAGAGGTGGCAATGTTGGGTGATATGTGTGTATTAGACTAGATTTGTGCATCTCTCACTCCAGGGGAAGAAAAAAAAAAAAGCAACAAAAAGGAGAAATAAGGTTTTGACCTAAAGCTTGTTGAAATCTATCACTGTCAGCAAAATTTGGATTTGAACCTAATAGCTTTCTGCTCAGTTTGCACTGGGAAAGCAACCAGCTGAAAGCCTGAACCATGACAGTGGGAACTGGGATGTTTGTTCTCCTCCTATCTCTGACCTTGATTCTCTATGCGATTTTGGGTGAGTCACAGCTTTGCTGTGAGTCATTTTCCCAAAAATTAAAATTCAAACTTTTATGTCTTACTGGGGTATTCTAAGAATGGTTTGTAAAAAAACATTTGAGATGCCCAGTGGGACAGTGATTTAGAAGTTCAGGATGTTATTTGTCATCTTCAAAGGTAGGGAGCTGGTTCTGCTTTGCTTTTGGACTATTGAGCTGTTCTGTTTGGGAAAAATATTGGAAATTTCTCTAGTAAAAAATAACATTGTTATTTTGTTCTTTGTACTTCAGAGGAAACAAACCTTTTCACTAGAAACAGACGTTCACAGGGATGGACTGAATGTGAGTCAGTCTAACGGTGGTAGAGCCAAATTGTGAGACTTCTGTGTCATTGCTCTGTGATTCCAGCTATCTTCAATTAATAGAAAAAAATGCAGGAAATTCAGGTGGAAGGAATGCATGGAAATTGAAGTCAAAGAAAAATATTCCTTGTGGCCTTGGCAAAGTGAGATTTCTAAGCTGAAGTAGCTTTTAGGCAATTAGCATCTGCTGTGTGCAATTACCGAGTGACACGCAGCCGCAGATGGAGGGCTCCAACAGCTAGGAACCATCTGGAGTTTGGTCTTTACCAAGGGTACACTCTGTTCTGGGTTTCACCTGGTCTGTGAGACAGTTCTCCCTCTGCCCCATGTTGCGCAGGCAACCTTGAGTCATTGTTGGGGAAACCAGTGAGCTCATTCCTTCGAGTCTGTCAGGTCCAAAGCTTTTCTGAAGTCACCGGAAAGATTCTTGGTGAAGACCTTGACCTCTCAGTTGATGTATTGCCCTCAGTTTTCCAAAATGAGGTAAGTTACTCAGATAAAATGACTTTTAAGCCATAAGTCACTTGATATGCACCAGTCTCTGTTGGGACATACGGCCTAGGAACCTTAGCATCTGAAATTGCATATAGAAAACTAGGTCATACGGAGAGAATTTTGTCAGCAGGCTTTTGTATTAAAAAAAGAAAAATGTAATTAAGTTTTTCTTAAAGTGATAAGAGGTATCAAACCCAACCACAGAGACTAATTCTCTGAAGTAACCTAGTTTTAAAAGTGAAACTATAGTTTAGTTTGTGAAATTCAAAGAGTAAAAACCAAAACTGACAAACAGCTTCTGACTCTCTGTATCTAAACATGGGCCAACCTCATTTAGTCTATTTAAAAATTGTGTATTCATACTGCTCGTATGCCAAGCTCAGCATGATGGAAATGAAAATGGTTGAGGTATAAACCCTTGGAAAACAGGGTTTATAATGGAAACAGTAATTGACTCTTAACTACCGCATCAAAAATACAATACTATAATACAAAGCCCTGCTCTTGGGATCCCAGCTCTGCTTCTGACCTCAGGTTGGCAGACAAACACCTCACCACAGAGCTAACTAATGTTTATAGGTTTGGGCTTTTTGTTGTTAAGGTTTTTTTCCCTTGCAAAAGGAGCACGGCAAGTGAAGAAAATTTATAGGAGCAAAGCAAAGTTGGCCAACAGTTCAAAAGTTTTCTCTTGTAAGTTTTGGTGGTTTTCACTGATTCTCTCTCAACTCATAAGATTAAGAGATGCCATACTTCTCCTCTGGTTGAATGCTGTTTTGGCTGATAATTTTACTCATGAAGTTTGAATCATAACCAGGCCTTCATCTCAGCTTTACAATTAGTTCAACTGTTCCTCCAAAGGTCAGAAGTTTGGTTAATCTGAGCGGAGAAAACAAAAAAGATCAAGTTCTTTATAGCTGTTGGCTCCCTTATCTGCATGACTGTAAGAGGGTGCAGAGGAGAAGTGCTTCTGGGAATGGAGCAAAGCAAATCTATTGTTCTCATTAAAGATGCTTACCAAAGCTGTTATGGCCTTGGTGCCACTTTTGCTGTCAGCTGTGCTTGTCATGACATCTTGTCATTTTGGGGTGTACTGAAAGTACCACCCTATTTTAAATTCTCATTAGTGGTTGTAAAACGGAAAAGATCAGGAAGCTCATCAGGAGAAGAACAACCTACTCAGCCATGGTTGGTAAACCCTTTCATGGACATGTGAGATAAAACTGAGTATTATGAGACCTACATGCATTTAAAGGAAGAATAAAACAGAAACCAAGCAAGAAAGACAGATAAATTCTACTGAGGTGATGGGGCTTATGGTACTTTAAAAATTCTTGCTTCTGTGTATATCAAGTTCATGTTTTCATAGGAAATGAAGATAAGCAGAGGACACAGCAGGAGGCTCTCTGCCCCCCATAAATAGTTTTAGTTCAGCTACAGATTAAAAAAAAAAAGGAAATGCTTTGCTGTTCTTTAGGTATTGAAGATGATATATAGCCATAAGCTTAAGCCTTGGCCAAGCTGCACCCTCACCTCTACCAGCATCGCTTGTTGTGCTCAGCCCATGCAAAGGGGCCTCAGAAACACCTTGCTGGAGAGCAAGACCATGCCCAGACCCCCTGTCCCTGCACTGGGGAGCACAGAAGGGCTGCCAAGGGGAGTGAGAAATGCTGGGAGAGATGTAGGTGAGCATCAATGTTCATTGTAGGCCTTCAGCTCTGCCATCAAGGCCACTGGGGCAGGGGACAATTAGATTCCCTTTCGTGTGTGCGCTGGCCAAATCCATATTCTTCCAGATCTAACTCCTGCACTATCTGTATCTGTGCAGAAGGAGGGGATACACCAAATGAATAAAAAGACACGGTAATTTATTTAATCTTTCTTCCTATAACTTCTGAGCATGTGGTAAACTCTTGCAACAGATGACATAGGAACAAGAGCTGTAATGGTGGTTGCAAACACATTGCATGGGTGCACAGGTTGAGCAACTCAAGGCTTTGTTGATGATCACTGTTAGTGCATATAATATGTATTGTGAACCAAGAAAATAAGTATAATTTACCTGTTCTTAGACAAGTTTCCCAGTAATCGTCCCATGGGCACTGATTTTCCTTACTTTTACCCATTGAACACCCTTCGTTGCAAACCATCCTGTTGATGTTAGTGTAAAGAGGATCTGGGACCTAACACTGAACATTGCTCTTAAAGCTCCTTTTCCTGGAAAGCAGAAAATTTACCTTTCCTGACATCCAAGTCTTTACTCAAATACAACTCTATTTAAAAATCACTGGGAAATTGCCAGTCCAAATACCAAATAAAGGCTCCAAGAATCAGCTCTTTACGATGAGTGATTTATGATTTATATTTTAAACTATATAAGCTATGTATTTCTATTTGGATTTTGAGAAACAAGCCAGGAAAGAGGAACAATAGCTTAGAAAAAAATGTATACAGTCATGGAATGCTAGTACAGTCTTTGGCAAAGGATCAAGTAATGATAAGGCCTGACTCTATAGGGATATTAGTATTTTTAAAGCAATCAACGTGAAATAAATCTGAGAATGTATGTTGAAATTATGAAAAAATACAGCATGAATATGCATTTTGTAGTTAAGTGCTCCCTGTTGTTTTGGGCACATGTCCTGGTTTAGTACAGTCTTTGAGGAGGAAAAACCTGACTGGAGCACAGGCTACATTTCAAGTCCTATTTTAGGTGATTTGCAATCATGGATTTTCCTATTTTTCTTATCATTTTTCTTTGATTTGCTTTTTCAAGGGTATTATCCAACTTGGCTTGGCACGGTTCAAGTGCACAACTGCAACCTTTTCCATGACCCAAAAGTCAGTGCCACTCTGTGGGTTGGCAGTTTGCAAATAAAACATATCCTTAATGAAGTGTGGAAGCTCCTGTTCTTTTCCTTCCTCAGGAGACGTGCCTTAATCTCTGGCTCAGAGCCTTGTCAAATGCTGCAGTAAAGAACTGGCAAGCTCAATGCTGCTAATGGATTGAAATCTCCACCAGGTTGTTCATTTCTTGATTTCAATTTTATTTTTTTTTCTTCTTTTTCTTTCCCTCCCCCCCCCTCCCCCTAAATACTGCAGCAACTAAAGCATCACTCCAGTCCTCACTTATCTCTAATGATTTGTTAGGGACTTCAGTGACAACTCCATAAGACACATAAGAGAAATTTAAATTATGCCAGTAAAACCTACCAAGGGTTTGGTTGCTCATGTAGATCAATCATTAAGGGAAAAAAAAATAATATTAAAACCAGGGGCTGTTCTGCATATTTCAAGTTATTCCTGAAGATATAAAACTGTGGTATTTATGCTTATAGCTTGTGACAGGTTCTCTAAGTCATAGACATTGTGTCTCTTCTGTAGTAGAAGCTGAAAATGTTTAGATTATTTTTTTTTTTTTGCCAGAAGGTAACCATAAGCTATTGAATCACATCTAAATAGCTCACAAACACTGGACTGCAGTACTAGAAATTATGACAGTCATTTGGATTTTTCAGGATATGTTTGCCTGATGTTGGGATAAGGGTCACTCTCTCTAGTGCTGGCATACATTGAAAAAGCACATTTTTTTTCAAAATTCAGTTTTCTTTCTTAGCACATGGTTATGCTGGCTAATCTCAGGCTATGTTTTCTAGTAGCACAGGGGTTTTATGCAGCTGGACAAAACAATTTGTCAGAATTCATTTCTTTACTAAGTAATTTTGAGAAGGGTCCAGACTGGACCTGGTCAAGGTGCAAAACTCACTACCCACTTACAGCATGATTTGCAATAACATCTATTTCAACCTGTTGCTGTCCAGAGCTTACAAACGTTTTATGAGGAGGAAATTTAAAAAAAAAAATAATTAAAAAAATAAAAAAAAAGAAAAAGAAAAGAAAAATAATAAAAAATAAAGAGACAAAGCAAATGATTCAATCACTTGTACTAGGGGCAGGGATTTGTGTTGCTCCTGTAGCCTCTGGTAACCTGGTTCTGTCAATGTCAATAACTCGGTGACATCCTGAGAGGAGGAAAACCCATAGGCTGATGGGTAGAAGAAGCAGTTTGGTGCTAAAACATTATCAAATAATGCATGTGAGTTAGTGCTGTGCATTCTGAGTCACTGTGCTGGGAAGCTGCTGGAATGATGGGGCTCATTTGAACCACAGGAACTCCTGGAGAGGAAGTAGGCTGCCCTCAGTTCTGCTGGTGGATAGAGGAGGATGAAAAGTGGTGTTTTCGTGCTGCTGCCTTTTTGGATCCATTCTCCAGCACCTTACTGGAGAGACCTTGGTATGGTTTTTCTACTGAGTGGAAGTCAGGTTCTTCCAGCAGTGCTTTTGGCAAATCAGAGTGATTGTATGCTGCACCTAAGCTGGTGTTCTCCATAGAGTTCCTGTGCATCTATGGGAATTACTGAAATACTGGAGTAATGCTGCTTCTTGAAATATTTCCATCATCAAGGAACTGATATGACCTGCCATGACCTCCTGTCTCATTTTTTTTTGCCCTTTAAAAGGATTTCATGAAGTGTGTGAATGGAGTCAATCCATGCACCATTGCACATAGATGGTCTAGAACCTCTGCAGCATCTCAGCAGCTGCCTGTGCTGCAGGTTACTTAAAAATACTTTTGAGCTGCCTGATGAAAGAAGTGGTTTGCAATCTGTAAAGAGAACAGTTAGATTTAAGAAGGGAAATAGGATATAATATAGGAGTTGACCAAACTGAAGTGTTCTGTCAGTTCAGTCATTTTCTAGAGGAGAAAGAAAAAAGAAGAGCTGGAGCCCAGAGACAGGAATGGTGGGAGTTCTCTGGAGTGGGAAGGGATGGGAAAAGGCATGAATGGAGAGATTAAAAACAGATTTGTTTAAGTTTTGCAAGGATGGAGTAAAGAGCTTAAAATCTAATGTGAAATGAGAGGAGAAGACTTTAAGGAGCTGCTGGAATTCAGCTGTATTGTTTTGCTGCTGGATTTTGGATGAGTGACTTCAGACTTCAGGGTGCAGTCTGTGAAGCATGCACCAGTGAAGGCATCATCATACAGTTCTCTGCCTGAATGGACCTTGATCAGTGGTAAAGGCCCAAATTGACTAAGACACACATTAATGTGAGGCCTCCAGTTGTAAATCGATATTTGAAATAAATGGTTTTAACTGTTCATTATGGAAAGTTCATTCTGAGAATAATTATAAGTCTAAAAGTGAAAGTGAGATGTAAGTCCTGTGTTGATCTGCAGAGATTTGGCAGGCAGTGTACATATATAATCAGTCCCACTGTAGTTTCCATGCTTAAGATGGAGCCTGCAGCTTGTTTGTTCTGAGAAATACAGTATATTCATTCATCGTGTTGATTCAAATGAGGGCATCTGAAGAGTAATGACAACCTTACTCTGCAAAATGATCTGCAGAGGTTTAAAGAATGTACCTGCCAATAGGAAAATCAGTACACCTGCTGGCAGCGTGATTAGAGAGTTCAGCAGCCCAGTTTTAGCCTGTGTAAAACACGTGAGTTTGTAGCACTGGCTCTTGTGACTACCTTGTCCACCAAAACCCAGCATTTGTAACTTTACATTTCTTCTTTCTCTTGATAAAATTCTGTTTATGCTGCTCAATGTGAATCTTCCTGGACTGCACTGGATGTTTGGGCTGTATCAGACCCACATCAGGAAGCTCTGTGCTGACTGCTGCTGAGTTATTTTAGGTGCTACCTTTTTATCTTGAGGGAAAGCAAAGTTTTATTATTATCACTGCTTTTGCAGAGCAATACTTTTCTTTTATGACTTAAAGCTACATACATCTGTCATTCTAACTGAATGTATTTACCTTTTATTGAGGTATTTTACCTTTTAGAAAGTATGGTTACTGATTGAGTAGCACATACAGTGGCTGTGGGAATAGTTATTGTTTTTCTCTGCTCTTACATAGGTCTCATTCCTGGTTTTTCCTGCACCTCCTCCTCAAAACCAAAAAAACCCTTAGAAATAACAATAACAGTCTTGCTCTTTCTCTCCTTTCCAAGTAGGTAGGAGAAAATTGCTTGATTAGATTATAGGGTCTGCATATGTGTGTAAAGATTTTATTGTGGGAAATCTATACCAGAGCCAAAACGATTAATGGTAATTAATGTTCCCACGTTTAAGAACAAAAGAATTAATAGTGAGCAGCCATTTACCATAAAGTATTTCTTACCGAAAATAAAAATTCTGAGCATGTCACATAGATTTTTGGGAAAGAAGAAAAAGAAAGCTTAGGTAAAAAAACATCTCACTGTAATTTAAACCATTATTTTTCTGACAGCTTTTTATCTCCTATCTGGAAGAAATAAACATTTTAGATTTTTTTTATTAAAATAGTTAGGCTTTCAGAGAGTAATTTTTTCCCAGTACAATAATTAATACTTATTTCTGCCAGAAAAAAAGAAGTTTGTCTATGAGGCTTTTACTTATGCTTAGCCAGAGGTGTGAGTCTCTTAACTTAATAAATACAGCTCTAACACACTTGCTTTCTCTTTTCCAGTATGAATTTTGATGTTAATTAACATTCCTATAAAGACCAGGTCATCCATTAATATTGATCCACCTGCCTTCCTGTCCTGTGAGGCAGCTGCACCTTTGATTATTGTTTATGAAGGATGAAGTATGTGATATCAACTTAAAAAATTAGCTCCAAAATATAGGGTTAAACCACAGCCACAGTAAATTTCTAACTAAATAACAAAGGCTTACAGCAAGATTTCCAGACATAAGGGCTGGACACTGGATGTAGCCAGAGGAGTAGTTAAATGTGACCTAGTGAGCTCCTGCAAAATCCTCCTTCTGTTGCCTCTGCTCTGCTTATCCCCTGTTGTCTTCCATTGGCATTGCTTGAAATATCACAGCCCACCCATTGGGGCAGAGGGGCTGGATGGCATGGTTGGAGACTGGTGTTGGGCACTCACTTCAGAAAGGGGATTGCATCCATTTGGGAAAAACCTCTTGGCCAAAGTGTCCAGTAGAGAGTGAAAGTCCATCCTTTAGAAGGAAAAAAATTAAAGGGGGAGCATAAAAGAAAAACACTGTCAGGTGTCCATGTACTATTAACACAGAATAATTTCTACTGGATTCTGCTCTTACTGTTTTGGTAGATCTGGACGTGCTCTGCCGATGATCTGGATGTGGCTGGAGTTCCTGTGCTTCTGGCAAATGTGGTCAGTATTTAACCCAGACTGTATTTTTGTACTTACCATCTGCTTAATTCTGAATGTCAGATCCACAACTGGCCTGCTAGTTATTTCTATTCAGCTATTTTGAACTTGGCTCAGTGAAGCAGATAGGAAAGGATGTACTGGTTATGTTGAAATGTCAGCTGAGCTGAATCTCCTCCCAAAACCAAAACTTCCTTTGTGAAAATAAGAAAAAGGAGTGATTGATTTTTATTGCTGCTTCTTCCCCAAATTCATGCTTTCTTGGCTTTCTTGCAATTAGAAATAAATGGAAATATCATAATAAAGGCTGAGCTTGTAAGAATTTTCAATCTGATTGAAATATCAAGTAGATGGGCACACCACACTAAATCTTTGTTAAGTAATTTGCAGTAAAATTCTGTTCCCAGGTATGGAAAAACTCCAATATGTGACTAGCCTGGAAAGGTATATCTTAAGTGGCCTATTAGATCTCAGTCTCCCATTTTTTTAACCTGACCAGGCTACTCAGATGCTTGTTCAAATATATGTGATGTTTCTAATAAGAAAATAATTGGAAAGGTTTTAATGACTCTGCAACTTAGAAATCTGGACATCAAGAAGGAATACTGGGAAAATTACTTACAGTAACTTCTTGTAGCAGCAATTACTTAACACTCAGGGTTATTTTTATACTTCACAGGTCTGATTCAGTCTTAAAGTTTTGATATCTCAGACAATGCTCAGCACCTTTACCGACAGATGCACAGAGTGGATTAGATGAGCAAGTGGGCTGGAGAAGATACCTGCTTCCAGTCTTCTGATGTACCTGAAGGACCTGCCTCTGGAGGTAGGACTGCTGCAGAATGGCAGGAGGATTTAAAAAAGGATACTTCCTTTGTGCCCATAACTGGGATTGTATTGGGGAGCAAATGGGAAAGTCAAGCTTTGAACTTGTGGGGTTTTGCACATCTCTTAGGGCATCGGGTCTGTCTTTGCAATATGGTTACAATCCAGTAGATGTTGGAAGTGTTGAAGGGCTCCAGAATTTCCTCTGGATCAAAAAATGGCCATTTTACATTGTTAGGGTTGAGGGGAAAAGGTGTGGGAAGGAAGGTTTCTTTGATGTGGTCTCTTATGCCGCAACTTATTTGCAAAATGTGGCCCCCAGTGCTGCAGGCTGAGATTGAGAAGTGCTGTGGTAGGATTAGAAAGAGGTTTTCATTAGTCTGGTTGGATCATGTGCCCAAGTGGTTCCTTTGGAAAAGGTGCTGCATGTGCTTCATCTCTCTGAGAGATAGCTCAGCCTGCCAGACCAGTGATGGGACAGCCTAGGTGGAGATCTCTCCCTGCATTCAGCCCAGAGACACCCTTTGGTGAGGTGTTTTGTTTCCTCATCCTCAGAAATGGTCACGTGGCATATGCAGTACAGGTGAATAAATCTGTGTCACACAGAGTCTACATGCTACCCAAAAGCAGTTATTCAAACTCTGTCTGCCAGAGATTAAAACGTTAAACTATGATTGTAAACCTGATTGTAAACCATTATTCAGAGTCCTCTTGGTTGTTCTCAGGTGCCTGATTTTGCTTATGGATCTCTGAATCAGCTGAAGGAAATGTAAAATCAAATGTAGACAGACAGCTCCCTCTTGAATACACATCCACAGAGGCTCAGGAACACTTGTTATGCTAGCAAGGGTGTGGAATAAATTATGCTCAAGAAATTTGCTCTAGATCCACCTATTTTAGATGATAGGCTTTGTGTGCAACGTGGGAGCCCCTCCTTGGGGAGCTGCCGTCACCTTGGTGCAGACAGGTGGATCTGGAGATGCACGGTCTTGTGGAGTGGCAGAGGACCAGCAGATCAATATTTAATGTGAAGGCTGCTGCAGCCCTGCACATGCATAATTTATTCCTGCTTTTGGGTACAGATGGACCTGAATCAAGCCATGCATCCAGACTACAGGGGTATTAGAAGCGGTTCCAAGAGCTTCAGATTGTCCTCATGCTCAAAATGGGGACATTTCTAAAGCAAATATTCCACCATTTCCTTCCTCCCTCTTTTGCACAAAGCAGAAAGAAACACTTCAGGGAAGTCTTTGAAATTTGTGTCCAATTACACTGACTTTCTCTCGTTGAGGACATAGTAACACTGTTTGTATTTCAGAACAGAATTAGGGCCCAAGAAAGCATTAAGCATTTCTGAGTTTAATTAAGTGCACTAACAACATATGAGCAAAGTCAGACTCATAAAAGAGAACTTTATTGTACAAATCGACACAAAATAAAAGCCCTTTGGGACTAAATTAAAAAAAAAATAATAATAATCTGAAAAACACATTATACTGAGTAACCAAGTCACCCCAGCCCAGTGAGTGTTCAGTGAGTTCAGTGTTCAGTGAGTGAACAGCTCTGTCTGAGAGGTTTTTTTAACCTGACAAATGATTAAATACCGTGATGCGACGCCAGCATAACAAGGTATGAGCAAGAGGGATTTGCTTTTTGACTAGTTAAGAAATAAGCTTACTAATTCACAAATTTATTATAAGATTAGCCTTTAATACCTGATAATCACCTTCGTCAAGGAAAATTTCTTCTCTTCAAGGGGCAAATGAAATTTATAGATGGGTCTTGAGCCAGACATATGGGAGGTAGACAACATTCATGAAAGGTCCAGCCTTTCTCTTTGAGCAAGGGAAGAGACAGGGTTTACCAGACTAGGTGCAGCACAGCAGAACACTGTGGAACAGAAACAAGACAGGCATGGCAAAATCTCAGATGCCTTAAGGTTATTAATCTCTTTTCAGACAACAAATTTGATCTCTGTCAGACTGTCCATTAATTTTGATGGAGATACTTTTAAGATCTTATGTTTGTATTTTAGTGGGGCTATTACAGCTAAATACACAAGTGAAAATGCATTCTTATAACATAGACAAGTATTTCCATTTCAAAGGTGATGTTGTCATATAAGAACATCAGTGTTTGCTTGAGTCTTGTTATTATCTCCTTTGTAATAGGCCATCTGGACTTCAACTAAGGAAGGGCTCCCAATGTGTTAGGCTCATGCAAACATCTGGTGAAAAAAAAAACTTCGGCGCCAGTTTTGCATTTCCGGGCTTTTCAGCCAATCAGACGGGACCTAGTCCTGCCCCTGCTTCCGGCCACGGCTCCTCCCCTGCAGCAGCTGCCCCCCACATACACACAGAGGGGGGTTCCTGCCGTGTGGAGACACCGTTTTAAGTCAGTTTTGTCGGCTGACTCAAGCTAACATAAGCTATTGAGTAATTGTTGAGCACAATTATATACCCAAGTCACTCATGCAATGTGGTTTTGAATGGGTACAAGAACAGCCTGGGCCCTGCCTTATATCAGAAATTGCTGTGAAGACAAATGTTGATAGAAAGATTTGCTGCTTTGCTGTTACTAGCTTTCAGGTTCAAAAGTTACATGTGGATCACAAGATTTTATGCACAGGTGTAGAATTTGATGAAAATTCTCCACCCTAGATACCAGGCAGTTCTGTCAGTCTACTTGCTCTTGTATTTCTTCATAGAAATTGAGTGAAACAGAGATTTGAGGATCAGCACTTGGGGAAATGCAGTTTTATACATATGTATATTTTATATATACACACACACACACATTGTATCATTAGATGCAGAATTATTCAACCTTCATTTCCTATGAATTTGGATCCTTTATTTAGTTGCTTCCCCTTCCAGTCTTCACTTCTTGCAGTACCTCCCATCACTCTCCACACAGTCTACAAGACCATGCCTCAGTTTCCCCTGAGCTGCTACTTGCAGAAGAGATTGGGAATTCTACAGACCCATATATGTACCTCTTGGCAAAGGCAGCAGCAATGGTATCACAGAGCCTCACATTGCAGAACAGGCACTCCTTTCAACCCTCTACCTGTCTTCAGCTGCTAATGTTTGCAGAAATTACAAGAATCTCGTTATCTTCAGGGTTTCTACCTCTCTATTGAATCAGATTGAAATAAGCCAGTGTTTGTAAATGGTTAAGGAAGAAAAGATCTGGCAGACAGAGCCAATATGTAAGCTTCAGTTCTTCAGGAGAGTTGTCCAAAAAATCAAATTTAGAAAAGTGTGAGACTTCAAAAAATAGCACATAAACTGTAACAAAGGTTGTCTGGTTATGGAGAGAAAGAATAAATAACAGGATTATGTAGAGAGGAAAGCAAAGGTCAGAAGTCAGTCCCCTCCTTAGATGACTTGGAGAAAGAGATTAGAAGTTTCCATGATTGAGAATATGGGCTTCCAAAATCAGATAGTAGTTTCAAAGCCCAAACATTAGACAAAAGCTTGTTTATTCAACTTAAAGAGATCTGAGGCTTAGGGTTCTCATTTGTTCACTTCCTATGAGTTTTTTACACACCGGAACAGGACACGCAAGCAGGAGAGAGTGCCCCAGGACCTTTGGATCTGCAGCACCCAGTGCTGAAGGTCTTTGTGGGGCTGGGACCAAGTTTGGTGTCTCCTGGAGAAGTCACAGGTAAAAGCTCTGTAGAAATCCATGCTCTTCATCACACTGTAGAAGAAAGAGAAGTAAACAGTTTCTCTTGTCTTTTAAGTGGCAACTTCAAGGCTAGATGTGAGTGCTCTTGCACAAAGATACAGGCAAGAGGCCTTTGGAAATCATTCAGCAAAGTTACAGAGCTTCCTGAACTTCAACCACGCAAAAATACTAGAACCTGAACAAAAAGGAAATATTGTATATCTTGAATGCCTTTTACCAATCCATTTTTCTCATTGGCAATGTTTTATTTCCCTCTTGTAGCTTAGATGAAAAGATTAAATGAAGATAATGATGTAGTGGAACAATCAGGTCTGGGCAGGTGATAACTAACCATTTTAGATACCTTGGTATTGGCTTTTAAGCAAGCAGGGCTTTGTACATGTGTGTCATACCTGCAGTTATGCGTGTAAGTGCATCCTCTGTCTTTTTTTTGGTGCTATTTATGTGTTTATATCTATACATATACTCTCTATATATGTTCTATATATATATATTCCTGATGGCAGTGATAAGTTAAATGAATCAGAAACCCATTCTTCACAGGCATGTAGGGATTGCAGGACTCAAAGACTGACAGTGGAGATGAGAGCTGATTTCTCAGCATCCTGATTTTAAAACTATTTCATAGATACAATTAGATGAATATCAATTAAAATGTTTATTTTTCCCACATTGTGTGTCTTCAGCTCTCCTCCGTGCCTGAGTAGGGCTGATGCCCCCACCTCCCACACTCTGACTGAGCTACAGCTCCACAACAATTTTCTTCAGCCCACAGGTTGTAACAAGCAGTCAGTCACACCAGCCCTCTCTGCAATTGTACCTGCATTATTTATTAGCCAACAGACGTAACTCTGTCCTTTTTTTCAACCCAGCTTTAGTGACTGTGTATTCAGGGTCAATTAACTCACCCCTCTGCAAGCTGTACAGGGTGAGGAGAGGCTGGGATTTTCCATGCCTGTGCACCAACTGGCTCTCAGAACACTGCCACTTCAGGATTTCAGGGGCTTGCATGAAGCTAGGTGAATCTTAAGCATATGTGTGTGAAAATACAAGTCTTCCTTGCAGAGGTGCAGATGTACTTGCAGAGCAATGTGGTACATCAGGTCAGACGGGCTGCATTGTGCAGAGGAGTATTGCCACAGAGTTGGGAATTCAAAGGCAGTGCATGTCATATGAAAATATTAATATGTAAAAACAGCTAGATAAGGAATGTAGCACATAAAACTGCAAGGCAAGCTGTTTGTAAGCCCTGTGCTTACAAAACAGTAAGTATACTTCAATAGTGGAGCCAATTTTCTCTTTAATAATTCTGGTAGCAGTTCCGAACAATTAGCTAGTCTGAATTAAATTTCCATTGCATCTGTTCAAACCTATACTATTACAAATACTCCAGGAACTTTGCCCTTAAAAAATGGTGATAATATCCTGACAACCTGGGACGGCTGTTGGAGAAAAGATTTTGCCTGAAAGGGTTTCAGGAAGTTACAAAACTCCTTTACATGGCCTGTTGGATCTGTGTATGATTTCCAGCATTACACAAAATAAATACCAGGAGACTGGTGTGGTTTATACAAGAGTTTATAGAGAAAAAAATCCACCCACCAGCTCCCTTGCTGAGGATTACAACCAGGTCCCTGCTGCCAAGTTCTCTGTTTAGGTAAAGCATGAGAAAATCTGCCATTTTTTTAGAGTCACAAAAGGGGTGCTAAGGGGGGAGGGAGGGGCAGTGAGAAGCTGACAGCTCTCACTGCTTAAAAGACAGCTGTTCCTTCTCAGGTACTATTATTAATAAACCCTAAGGTAATGTTTGCTCTGAAATATGTCTAATTGAAATAATTTACCCTAACCCTTAGAGAATTATGAAACTGTTTTCATCATGTTCACACACAGCAAAATAATTATGAGATGCCATATGGAAAAGACATCATGTGGTATATGTATTTCTGAATGTATACTTTTTGAAATGGTTCCCACAGATAAATCATATAGCTAATTTACAAAGAGGAGGTGGATAGTAGTTCTTAAGTATGCAGTTTAAGTTTAAAATGGTTTCAGGCTGGGTAAATTTACAGTGGTGATGACATGCAGTAATTGCACTGATCACAGCACGTATATCACAGAAGATGTCGATAGCACCATTAAGTTGCACAGCACTAAAGGGAGCAGGGAAATTCTGCTGATGACTCTCAGCCATTGCAATGTGTCACCCATCAAAGCCTCTTCAGGTCCTGAGTGGTCCTGAGCTCATTTCTCAGGTGAAGGGTACCTGACTGAAGTGCCAGAGACGTTCCCCCATCATCAGGGAATCTCTGAGACGTGGTTCGCACCTGGGCAGCTCTGAGCTCACACCTAAGCAAAGGGAATACTCTTCCCCAAGAAATATATTTTGAACAAAGCCCATGAGAGGAAATGTCTTGTTTCTGTTGCCCACCGTCCCTCTGCTGAAAGTTTTTTCAAAAGGTTTTATTCCTAATCTCATCAGTAGTCACTAGCATTATCATGAATATAATAATGATATAACCTTATATTTTTCCCTATGTAGGTTTCATTGCATACAGTATCAGGAGAATTCTGTAGGACACTTTCTGGTCTTTTTCCAGCAATAAGTGTGGTAGATAACAAGACTTCTGAGGTTCTCTCTCTGATAGTTAAAAAGTTTTGAAGGTACTTCTTGAAAAAGGAACTCTTATTAACATTTCTAGAAATCTGGCTGGAGATCAGGGTTTCTTGTCAGACTTCTGGTAGTTCTCGTTTCCAGATGGATGGAAGAAAAATAAGAGAATAGCTTATTACACCCTTTCTGTTTCATGTCCAATTTGAAACCACCAAGTGAAGAAGACAGAAAGAAATCATCTTCTTTCCAGTCCATTCACTTTGTTTCTAAAGACTTTTTATAAAAGTTTATCTCTAATTTGAGCATTTCAGGTTAGCCTGTATTTTGTCTGATTTAACTCACCAGTCACTTTTGCCATTCTTTCTATGATGGTTGGTGAAATATTTGAAAGATTTGGGATACACAAACCATTTCACCCCCAGCCCTCTGTTTTTCCAGAACTTTAGACATGCATTGCAGCTGCATCATTTATCCCCTAGTAATGGCACCATTACCCTGAATTACCACCCTAAGTAGTGTATTTGTCAACACCCAGTAACTGGTATGTGCAAGGAAAATATTTACTCAACTTCTATCCTGTGGCATCACCCCAGTAACACCATTTCAGGGAGATCACATCATATCTCTGAGATTTGTGCTGCAAAAATCAAAAAAGCTTTGGCATTTCTGTGTGTATAACACCAGACCTCATACACTCACCTTTTAGAGACAGTAATTACAGCAATTCTGGTTTTAAAGGAAAAATTAAACAGAAAAAGAAGACGAGAAGTTATATTCCCCATGAATAGCTAAAGGTGGGATTTTTCCAGCACTCTCTCCGAGGATCCAAATATGGACATATTTGACTCCCGAATCTTCCCAGGAGTAACCATATATGCCAATATTCACTCTCCCTCTTTGTATGTGAATCCTGCTGATGCACTCATGTGCAGATATTTAAACGGAGCTTTTCTGTGATGTGTCATCCCTGGGAATCACCTGCACTGGAGAGGTAGCCTTGAGTCTTCCTCTTTGCTGTCATTCCCAGGTTTGGATGAGAAATGTGATGCCCTTTCTCCACTTCTAATGTTATACAGATGAAAAGGCATGTTCCCCTTTTAGCAACTTCCAGTCATTTGTTTTTATGCTCACTGAAGGTGCATCTTGTACTATGAAAGTGCCCTAAACCAAAAGTCACATATTTTTTTCCTTGCGAGTAACAGTAGATTATTATTTCACTACAGTATCCGAAAGCATGAAATAGAGATTTATGATACTCTTGTGTTTTCTACTTCAGTTCATGTAACGTAGGGAAGGTAAAGTGTCTCTGGCTGCACAATATCCCTTTTTCTTTTTTCTCTTTAGAGTAGTGTGTGCTGCGTGATTAGAGGATAGTGAGAAGGTCACTGACCAAACTTTATCTTCCACACAGTTTCCCACAGCATGTATTCCTCCTAGGGAACATTTTCTCAGCTCAGGTTATTTCCAGAAATGTTCTCAAACCATAAGAACAGTCCTTGCAGTAAAACATTTCATTCCCACTTTTTATCCTTTATCTAGCAGCGCCGTGTTGACAGCATTTATGTTTCTTCTATTGACTGGGCCAAGAACAACAGGATTAATGAGGTTGTCTCTTCATGAGTGCATTATATTTTTTTCCCTCTGACCTTTCAAACATGGGAATCTTCTGTTTGCAATATTTCTTAAGGAAGGAAAACCCCTTTTAGCCAAAGCTAGTTTTGATGGGGACTGTCTGGGTGAGAGCCTGGGTTCCCGTGCACTTCTGGGTGCTCCAAGCCATCACCACAACGTGAAGGTGTCATCTGTGCCTTTTGGCACAGTTGGAAAGGAAACGGAATAAAGCAAAAGAGGGAAGAGCTTTGTTTCCTCATTTTTTAAAGCATTGGCTGTGGAATGTGAGATATTTTAAGGACTTTCTCAAACCATGAAATTCTGAGTATAAATCTTAAGTGGCTGCCTACAGACCATCCTACTGCAGGAACTACTCAGGAGACAAGTGGATGTTGCTCTGTTTTTTTGGATATTTTTTTTTTTGTTGGTTGGTTGTTTTTTTTCCAAAGGATTGCACATGATTAGGATGGACAAGTAGGGGAAGGAGGCGCTGCTGGAATTGCAGCCTTCCACAGAACACTCTTGGACTTTATCTTTCTTATTCCTGCTTATTTTTGACACTGGGTAGCTGGAACGCAATCAAGATCGGATCATTTCTGAGTACTGCAGGACAGGGAACGTGAAGAATTTTCCCAAGGATGGGAGCAGAAATATCTTTAAACAAAACAAATAACTTTACACATATGACATCTTTTAGCCAATCTCCTCAAAATACATCAATTAGATAAGCTAAACATAATTAAATTTTTGCATAGGATCGTTAAGGCTGGCTTATTCCCATTTTTCTTCTGAGGAAACAGAGGGGATGGAGAGCTGGAAAAATTCCCACTAGCCCAAAAGCTGCATCTACATAAGCTGTTCTCTAAGATGTTAATTTGTCCTCTACGTTATTTATTTCCCCTCTGAGGAAAGAAGCACCAAGAATTTGTGCATTTGCATCTTGCAGGCATGAAAGCTTTTTTATGGAGGAAAAGATACTTTTGTGTCAGCTCAATGACCTGCTCCTTCCACCCATAGTAGATGGTGGAAGAAATCCAGCCATGGTAGATGGTGGAGGAAATCTGCCTGATATATGGGGTGAGAAAGAAATAGAAGAGGTGATATCCATATGTATATAGAGGTGTACATATAGCCTCAACCATCTTTTAAAAATAGATTGCAAAAAGAAATGGAACCGGGAAGACTTGCAACACTTGCCAAATATGTTTTCCATAGGTGTGTGGTTCAGCTGTAGGTAAGAAATTCTTTTGCCATGTAGGAAAAATATCTCTTGACTGCTGACTTTGAGGGGAAATACAGCATCCAAAGGACTGTCTTGCTGAGCACTCCAGGGCTGGCTTTACTTCATGTCCACAGTGCAGAGGGCCAGGATGCCGGGCTGAGATCCAGGAGGGCCAGAGCTCAAGCACCAGGCTTAGGCTTTAAGCAAGCTTTGAGACCTCTGTGTGTGTATTCAAGTCATTCTGGGACTTTGAGAGTGAGCTGAACTAGATGTGTGGATGTAGCCAAATTCATCCATGTCAGCTCTAGGAAGAGAGCAGAAACAAATATTCCTGGCTCCTTGCTTTAACAATTTAAATAATCCCATGTATTAGCTCTGGAAAAAAGGCAGGCTGCTCTTACAGTATTTTAAGTTGAAAAAGTCATCAGAGAAACTAAGACAATTCTGAACAACTCTTCAGAGTAACATTTCATGAGATTCTGGAATATTTTCTCCTGAAAATAACAATACTTACATAGTAAAGAACATTATTCAAGTGTGTGCTGTCCTCAGGCACTGGCAATGGTCACTGCTTGGATGTACCAGGAGACAGTTCCTAAGTGTTAAGCCTGAGGGTATTACATGTCTTAAATTTCTGTTTCCTGGGTTTCAGAGTTTTGGATGTTATTGTTTGAACTCTTATGTCTTCCTTTTAGGATTCTTATTGTAGCTGAACTTAAATAACCAGAGAGAGCACTTTAAGAGCCCACATCTGTATTTGTCATCATTTAGGGCAATTAAGTGTAACTACGATGGAGAAATTCTTGTATTCTGCTTTTCTCTTATAATAACGTATGCAGAGGCCCAATTCTGCTGAGTTTTGCTGCTGTTTAGCTAGAATATCCTAAGTAAACATAAAGAACCTGTAGTTTGCTCTCTGTTCCTTTAAGCAATTGAGCTCCCACTCATATACTAGTAAGATACTCTCATGAAGCCCCAGTAGAAAGCAGTTTTTGGGTTGTAACCATCAAGACTTTAAGGTTTTATAATCCTGACACTTCAGGATTAAAAAAACCCCCACAACTATCTATCAGTGAACAGAGAATATATATTTGTGTAGTTTGCCTTATTTGCATCTGCTGGTAATTAATTAAAATACATGAGTTTTAATTAAACCTGGATTAGGGGGTTCATTAAAATAAAAACAAAAAGCATTTCAGTTTAAAATGTAAAATAAAGTGTTCAGATGACTTAGCTGGTGCAGCTGATTTGCAGGGAAATGCCAGCAGTACTGAAACTTCTGGAGTTTGGGAAGAGTTACTGAACAAGGAGAGTGGGTGTTCGTCTTTGTCAGCAGATACATTTCACTTTGTAGCTACTTGAGTTGAAATAATAACTTTTGCTCTCAGTTTCTGGTCTGAGTCTGTGGCCAGGAAACAATGAAATAGGAAAGGACTGAAGTTGAAGCGTAAGGTTTGTAATATAAGAGACAGAGTAAGGAGAAAAAAAATAGTTTTAAAAGCTTAAAGGGAAGACATACTACTCAAGTAAAACTGAAAGAGTAATTATACTTAACTGTTTTATACAGTCATGATAAATTCTTTCTCTTCTATGTCTCATTAAGTCACAACTCATCATCTAGCTTTTTTTTTCTTTTGAAAGCAGTGTAAGGGATTTTTTTAAGAAAACACATGTTATTAGGATTTTGAAAGTGATAATAATATAAAAAAAAAATAATAAAAATCCTAATTGATTATTAAGCCTGATTATTAAACATTTATCCACAGCTTAATTTCTTTAATTCTGCCCCTTTGGCAGGACTGGGCTTTTCCCACCAGCAGGAGAAAACCAATAGCAGGAACACCGAAGTTTTTGTAGTCTGCGTCACAAAAATTGTAGCTGACATATTTCTGTTTGTGTAGGGGAATAGAAATCAAACTTTTTCACCTTCTCAGACTGAAGGGGTTTAATGATGATCTCTCAAAGCAGCTCTTGCTCTCATGTGGGTCAGGCTTGTTGCTCACATGGACAACAGCAGCTTGAAGAAGACACTGGAACTAACCTCCCTGTCGCTTCTGTAAGGTGCTGTGCTCTTGGGGTTGGACAGTTACTGAAAAAATTGCTTTGATCAAACTGCCTCAAAATTGAGATTTTTCTACTTTATTCTTCCCTGAAATTACAGAATTTGGGGTGGAAATAACTGTAATAATGAAATATGACACTCACTAAGAAATTCTGAGTTGTGTTCATCAGACTAATATTCCTATTAAATTAATATAAAACATCTCAGTAATGAATGTGAAATGAGTGCAAGCAATGCTGTATAAATTTTGCCTAGAGGTGTGTTTTGAGGGTGGCTTGACACCTGTGTGCAGGATGTTGATGGACAACTTGGGTACCTGCAAAGGACCAGATAAAAAAACAAAAACAAAACAACTCACAATAGAAAATAAATTCTTTAGTGTGAGCATGGTAAGACATTAGAACATGTTACCCAGGGAATTTGTGGAAGCCCCATCCCTGGAAGTGTTCAAGGGCAGATTAGATGGGGCTCTGAGACACCTGATCTAGTGGAAGGTGCCCGGCCCATGCAGAGTGGTTGGATCTAGATGATCCTTAAGTTCCTTTTAAACTTGAACTGTTCTATGAAATTAGACTGGATATTAGAAATAATTTATTTACCAAAAGAGTGGCTGGACAGTGGAACAGGCTGCCCAGGGAGGTGGTGGAGTCACCATCTCAGGGATTGCTTAGAAAAAAAATTTAGATATAGTGCTTAGCAACATGATTTAAGTACTGAATGGGTAAATTAGGTTATGGTAAGGGGATTTATGTTATGGTTGGATGATCTTCAAGGTCTCTTCCAACCAGGATGATTTTATGATTCTATGATTTTTTTGAGATGTGAAACCATCTGTGGATGCTTGTTTCCTCCACCACTGGACAAGGAGGATCCCACAGTAGCAAAACACCTGCACCCACTGTGGTGCCAGGGAAGGTGGCCCTCGTGCAGGGAACAGATGCTCCACAGTCAAAGCCTTTCAAAGGAGACACCTTTAGAGCCTCAGGCCTTATGGGATAACTGAATGGTACATAAATAGTCTTTAAAGGGAGCATTGTCTGCTTTTTAAAAAAAAAAAATTAAAAAAATAAGTGGTTTTTTGTGTGTGTGGGTAAAGTAAATATGGTTAGAAATACATGACTTGTTAAGAGCTTTTTGAGGACCCCACACTCACAAAATCTTTTAGGTCATGTGTTTGCTTTCCGAAACATTTGGTAAGTAATAAGTGCCAAGGGACTATATGCACTCCATCTGGAATTAGCAGATTCCTCTTTGTTCAATTGTTCCTAAATTTGGAACCAGCCAACTTGCTTAAAAGTATTTTGATGTTCTTTTAAATAAATATGGGAAATAAACATAGCCCAGGACCTTCAGAGAGAGAGGTACATTATTACTCTTCTCCCTGCCCCCATGAGCCATGCAAGCCTTAAAGGAACATTCTCCGTTTTAATGTTTTCTGTTGGTTTGTGGTAATAGTTTATTTGGAGTAGCCCATCATTTTTGTTTCCTTTCAATAAATCATATCACAGAAATGAGAGGTGGAAAAAGAATTATTAGATCATTGAATCCACTCGACTGCCAATGGAGTCTTGTTCCCTACAGTGGATTTTTTCCATTTCTTTGTCCAGGTTAAATTTGGAAGTTTAAGAGCCTGTAGGTCTGATGAGAGGCACAAGAGTAAGTGGAGATTTTACAGTTCTCTTCTTTCCTTACTAGGCAAAGATCTCATTTTCATCTCCACCTTTCCAATGTAAGGAAATGGCATGTCAAAAGATCAAGTAGATACTTTTGCTTTGCAGGTGTTATAGATTACTACCTCATCCCAGTAAAAATTTAATTTTTGCTTGGGGAAAGCAAGAAAGGAAGAGAAAAGCAACACTTCTTTTATCTTCCCTGATGTCCTATAACACCAAATAGTAAGAGTCTGAGACCAAAACACCTGCTTGTCTACTAGGCTCATGAAAAGAGACTGTATTTCCTTGAAGACATTTAAAAACATTTTCAGAGGAAGCTTCTTTTAAAACAAACACAAAACTTTATAAACACATTTGAACAAACACTTTAAAGAATTGAAATAACACCCTCGAGTCACCCAAATTTGTACCAAACACATGATATGGAATTCAGCTGGAGGAATATTTGACACTGAAAACATTTTGAATGAAAACCTTGCAAATCAAAGTTCAGAAAGGTCGTCCAATGTCATCACATTTGGTGTATAAAGAATTACAAAGAGGTGCAGATCTGTAGATTTGGGATCACAGCCTAAGATATTCAGCCTGTATAGTTTGGTCTGCTTCCATGGATTTGAATGGAGCATGGCCTATTTACAACAGCCAGGACTGGATGATCTCTCTCTCCACTGACTGCTGGGAAAGCTTATGGAGACTGACTTTCCTAAGCCAGAGCTGGCCTTTGTGAACCGTGTCTTACCGTGCATTACAGAGCAGGATCAAGGTCTTTATCTACTTCACGGTTGCTCAGGATTTTGTTTCATCCAACATTTGTTCAAAAATGTAAGCAAACAGTTTATTTCTGCTTTTAAGCTTTCCTAAGAGTGGGAGTAACACAGCACAGGCAGATACATATTTTCTACATGGTGCAAGGTCTTTTTATTTGGTCTAGATACACATCTGCAACTGTTTTACCAGCTCATGTATTCATATATTCTGTAAGTCAAAGGAGCTTAAGGTTTCCCTTCTTGCATTGAGTTGCAATCATTCCATTTTGCAGGTTGCTTCCTATGCATTGTGTTTCAGCAGCCTGAGGGCTTCTCTAAATCATTATTCTGCTCTTTCGTAGCAAGAAGGAACCAAAACTATAGTCAAAGATGAGCATGGGCTAGGCAAAATCTAATCATAATCTCTTCTACCTCTTCTCTTATTCCAGCCAACCCCTATTCTGAGGATCAAACATGTATTTTGTCTGCTTGCTTGAAGAAGGTGCATTAGTGTGATTAAGTGTCAGCATCACTCAGATGGATCTGCTGAAGGTGTTGATGTTTGGGCTTGGTCCATGACAGAGCTGATTCATCCTTTGAAAATCTCAGTCTGTGAGTATGAGTTCAAGGGTTGCAACAAAGCTTACACAGACTAACTCATGTGCACAGAACTTAGATGAGCACACTTGAATTCTGAAAGCAAATGAGCTCTCAGCTTTAAGGAATATAGTTCCATGGACTACTGGGTGTAATTATCATATGCAATTATATATATAATACATATGTATATTTATGCCAAGAGATATTCAGCAGATTCTTGTGATTTGAAAATACAGTAATTTATTTCCTTTGGTACCTACAATATGAGTAACCATATCTACTGAGAGAAGTGTTGGTAATTATATTAATTTTCTGAAAACGTGTCCTCTTCAAGGATATTTAATGTCAAGAAAAGGAGAAATATTCACTCTTGTTCCCAATGAAATTAATTAAAACCTTGCCATTAACATCTATGGGAGGACAGAACCCCAAATAGCTATATAAATGGGAGACCAGTGGTTTCTTTTGTTTCTGGTTATTATTTATAACTTCTGAACAAGCAACTTTGTTATGTGACTGAACTTATTATTTGCAACTTGTTAATCATTTTGACAATGCATATGTTCATATTTTGCATTTTATAGTCTCCTTTTAGGAGACTATAGGAGTTTCCATCATTTAATTTATAAAAATTACTGATAGGAGGATAAAGTCCCAGTAAAAGCTGATGAAAAGAGAGAGCAAACAGGAAAAACACTGGATGGTAGATTAAGCAAATCTAAATTTTAAAACAAAGGGAAAGATTATAAAAGTTTTACTCTTGTGAACTTTGGTTTCTTTTAATAGGATTGAAGGTAAGACAGTTTGGCAGGTCGGGTTACCACATTGTGCTACAGTTAGAACTACTGACTGTCTCTGTGCTGTTGTTTGTTGAGATGACTAGGTTGTCATTTTTAATTAGCTTTCTGCTCTTCTCAAAGGCTAATTACTTTACTTTTTATCAAGATTACTTGATTGGTAATGACAAGGGTGCCATGGTTACGTATTTTTAGAGAATTCCCCAACCTGCCCAGTTATATGATTTTCTGTTCCCCCTGGATTCTTTGTGCAGTAAAGCCTTCAGTAAAAATAATGGTCAACAAAAATACGTATTTCCTATTGATATTGGCAGAAGAAAGTATCTCTTGATTTTTTTTTTAATTTATTTTTTTTAATGGCAGGAAGGCCATTGCTAATGTATTTAGTGGAAAAAAAAAATTACACCTTGTTTACCTCCTTGTTAGTGAACTAGTCACTAACTCTGTGACCTTGGTGGAAGTTACCTTAGGCAAACTGAATTTGAGACCTTTCCTTTTTCTTCTTCTTTGTGTATAGTCATGCATTTCCCCTGGTCACAGTGGAAAACTGCCCTGACTCAATTGCAAACTCATTTTGAAAGTGTACAAAATACACAGACACTGACTTTCTTTTTCCTTTGCCTCCCTGTTTCCTAGGGTTTGAAGAACCCCTGGGATGAGTATGAGAGGTGCAGCCGCAGGTGAAGTCTCTCTTTTCTTTAGCCACCTATAGATGACAATCATCTATTTTTGTTAGAAACTGTATCAGCCTGAAAGGTGACGCTTCAGAAAAGGCTCCCTCGAGAGGGGAGGCAGTGACAGGGAACATAAATACTCCACAGACATTTTTTTAGAAGAACAGTTATACCCAGAGAATCGCTACTTCACTCCTGTTCTGCAACACATAAATACATGTCAGACGTGTGGTAAACCAAATTCTCTCAGGAGCTTGTCCTGAAAAAAAGGAAAAGACACAATGATTTAGAGTCTACATCTGCAGCTCTCACAGCTGCTTCGGTCCCTGCTGCTAGAGGAGATTTCCCTCCATCAGCAGCCTCTTGACACAGGGGCTTAGAGTGGTTCCCAAAGCAGAAGCCTGAGAGAACCCAGCGCTGCCACTAACCCACTGGAAAGGTGAAGAGGGGGCAGCTACCAGGTAGCTTGAAGGAAAGTTGTTGCTTCCTCTGCCAGATGCCCCACCTTGCATCCACTTTGCAAAGGGAAGAGGTCTCCCTGATGACTGCAACTCTCGGTGCATTCTCCACAACCTATTAAGAGCAAGAGTAGACTAGGTAGCTTCCTAAACCAAAGAAAGGTCAGGGTGGTAGGACCCTGGCCCAGCACATCTTGGTACAAACTGGCAGGGACATGTGCTGGTCTGATGGAATGTCTTCAGTCACAGCAGACATGTCGGGACATCTTTGTAACAAGGAAGCTGAAGATGTGAGGATGTTCTGGAGCAAAAGCTTGCACAGCCCCTGTGTTTTGACATTATTCCTCTTGGAGATAGATGAGGAATATAGCAGCTCCAGCTACTGCAGCAGTGCAGTGTGATTCCATGCAGTCTACGTGTAAAAAACACCTTCTTGGTAAGCATCTCGTCTCCTTAATGAGCTAGTAACACATTTATGACTTCAGTAATTAAAATAAGTTTTTATTGCATTTTACTTCTGTTAGCACTGAAGAGGAATAAGAGAGACAAGTTAGGTAGGATGACAACTACTGGGACCCTGGGAAAGAGGCATTCAGCTCCCTGCTTCCTCTGCTGCAAGGAAAATAGGACTGGATCTGAAAGATAATTAAATGCCTGAATTCTCTGGGTTTCAGTGTAAAGGGTGGCTAAATACTAGGGGCATCTGGGCATAATCTCTCTGTGCCTTAGCTCTTCACCTGTCCCACAAGTATAATAACTCATACCTACTCACAATACCTCTGAGTTTAAAAAAAAATCTAAACAAGACACTATTTTATTTTATTATAAATCAGTTTTGATTGCATAGGAGTTTTCAGTTCTGGAGAGAAGTGTTTACACTCTCATTGATTAATTTGTGATTGGAATCAGGCCACAGTTTCTTCTCCAGAAGTTCACTTAACAGCAAGGATCAACAAGAAGGTAAAGGTACAGCCTAACTTTTGGAAGTCAGACTACAAGTATTCTTTCCTCAATGCAAAACTGAGGCTTTTTGACTTTCAGGCTAACTTTTAGCATCTCAGCTTTCTATGTGGAGCCTTGCTTCCAGTATAAATAAATGATCCCACATTCCGTCATGATAACATATGCTCATGCAGAGCTCAAAATTAGAAGGAATATGAAGTGTTCTATTAATTGCATGAATGTTGATTGTTAAAATCATGTGCTAATTGGTAATATCTGTGTGCAGTAGGTTCCCGCAATATGTGTTAGATTACATTAACTGTGCTTGTGACTCAGATATCAGGCATTATGCATTTTATAGAAGGGTTTTTTTTAAAAACTTTGTGTAATTAGGTTCTATAGATGATCACTGTAGAAAAATTAGGAGAAGACTGTGTAAAGGGCATGTGAAGTTAGAGGCATGAGGAATACTGGAATATAAAGACGCATCTGCTCCCCTTTCTCATGGTGTGCTTTCCCTCACATACTCTCCAAAGTAATTCTCACTATGTTTGTCTTGAGGTAATTCCCAGGGAATCGAGTAAGAGCTCTTTCTCACTACCACAGTGATTAAAATATACAGCTGAATGTTACCATCTTCTTTGGCCAGACTTTCGCACTTTCCAGTGTTTTCCTTTGCATCCCCCAGGCTTTGATCCAAGAAGCATTCACGTGCAGTACAGGTAAATTAGATTATCACTGTACTCACCTATCAGTGGAGAAGTTGAGCGTACTTAGCAACATGACTCTCCTGTACCAGATGTGCTTCCTCTCTGTTGTAATCCCAGGGGGAAATTTCATATGGATCTGTTTTGTTCATTGATGTTTTAATTTTATTGAGTGCCATGAGTACTTATTAAAGTAGGCAAGGTAGAAGAAACTAAAGCTTGGAGCTAAATATGGTATATTATAAGTGTTTTTAGGAAGGGTAACAGTTACTTCCACTCTCTGTGTGGCTGAACACAGCTTCACAATGGCAAGGAAGAGAAAGATGAGCCTGACACAAAAGCATGGGGATGCAGTCTGTCATATCCAATAGATATCCACTTCTGTGGACATCCTCTTTATAGCAAGACATTTCTTCATGTATTCACATTTATTCACAGGAAGAAATTGGTCTTTGCTTCAACATGGAGTACACCCAAGCTGGGCCTCCACTGCAGCTGCTTGCACAGTGCTTCCTCCTCCTCAGCCTTTGCAGCAAGTATACTCAGCACTGGTGACTGATGAAATAAGCTTTTCCCAAGTCCTCCCTGCACCTGGTCCCTGTTTGAGAACCTTTTTATATATATTACTGGAGTGGAATGAGCTTCTTGAATTAGGAATGAGGGCTCCTAACTCCCTCAGATCTTCCTTAACAAACTTCCATGGTGGTTTCTGCTGATTATGGATGGGGCTTGGAGCAATCTGGTCCAGTGGAAAGCATCCCAGCCCATGGCAGGGGTTTGGAACTAGATGATCTCTAAGGTCCCTTCCAACCCAAACCAGTCTGTGGTACTGTAACATTACCCAGCAAACAAGCAGAGTTGGAAAGACTCTTAGAAATCAGTGATAATTACTTACTTGAGAATTATCTTCTATCTAAACTTTTTCCACCCCCCCACCCCTCTGTAAATCCCCTTGTATTTATGTGGGTGAGACAGATTTTGAAGCCAGCTCTGCAGCATGCAGGGACATTGTGTTTCTGCCCATTGCAGCAGGAGCTGGTGGGAAGGGATGAGAGCAGGCAGGGTGAGCAGCCAGTGCTGCTTTGAGCCGTAACCCAGCCAATGCTTTTTGTTGGATGCTGACTTTAAATTGTATATCAGGTCTTTGAATTAGCATTTTCCTTACAGTGGTTGTATTTTTGAGGGATTAACATAACTGAGGGAGGATCAAAACCAGTTGCATTTGCCCTTGCAAAGGTGTTGCTGGAGCCCTTGCTCTGTTATTTCCGGAGCCATACCCTTAACTCATGCCAGTTTATATATTCTCCTAGAGGAAGACTGAAAATAACAATTTCTTAATTTTTTTTAAATTATTTTGAGAAAGGACAGGGTTTTCTGGGTTGTTGTTGTTTTTTTTTAAATGTTTAAACACTTCAAATGTTTCATGAGTTGCACTGAGAAAAATATTTAGAATGAAACTTCTAACTAGGATAATTTAAATTCATTTTACAGTGGACTGACTTGGTAATGATGCAATGAATTAAAACAGGTTGTCTGAGAGGAAAAATGGATGCAGTTTTGGTAAAGAGAGCATTTACAAAAGTGTTAGAAGTCTTGAGCCTTATCAGGGCTATTACTCTAATATCTGTTGATTTACTGATCTTGAAACAAGCAAACCTCATGGGTTCAAGAGCTTAATGTTAAGGCACACTTCATCAGTTGTCCTGAGAAATGCAACATATTTCAGAGGAAATCAGTTTTAGCCCCCATCCAAAATGTTGACACTGAATCAAACAGAGCATGAACTATATTCACAGTTTTAATTAAAAGAAAAACTGACAAATTACTATAATTCTGGTATTCAGAAGATGGTTATCTGTTATAGAAATATTTTTTTTCTAATATATATGCTCTCATACATGAAATAGTTTCTAGATTTATTTTAATCGTAAACTATGGTGCAAATACTTGATCTTACCTACTTAAATAATGTTTTCCAATTTCTTAGCAACCTTCCTCCTCCTTTCCCCCCCCCCAACTCTGACTCACAAAGTGATGCATGGAAAAGGATGAACAAATTTAGCAGGAGAGATGACCACAGGAAATATGTGTAGAAACTAACAATTAAAAAAATTAACTAGAAGGAAATTGCTTACCAATTTTTAAGATACAGAAGTTAATCTAAAATGAGTCCCAGCCATCAAAAGGTTAACTGTCAAAATAAATAAAAGGGACATACAGTGGTCACGGGCTACCTGGGGGAATTAGCTGTTAAATTAGTGATTTCAATTCACATCATTTAGGAACAGGTTAGTTCCTTGTGTCTCTGCAGAAACTTTGCATATTGCAGGGAAGGTTTTGTCTCCCCCAACCCTGCCCACAAGGCCCCAGCCATTGGTGGGATCATCTGGGGTACATGGTATATATTTCCAAAGAGGTAAAAGTTATCTGGGGAACAGGGCAAGTTGTCACTATATGGGGAATAATAAAAACCAGAGCTCAAGCCTTATGAAGAACATCTGAAGGAATTGGGGTGTTTAGCCTGGAGAAAAGGAGGCTGAGAGGAGACCTTCTTGCTCTATACAAACACCTGAAATTAGGTTGGAGCAAGAGGGGGTCAGTCTCTTCTCCCTCGTAACAAGCAATAGGAAAAGAGGAAATGGGCTCAAGTTGTGCCAGGGGAGGTTTAGATCGGATTTTAGGAGAAACTTTTTCACTAAAGGGTAATTAGACACTGGCACAGGCTGCCCAGGTTGGTGGTTATAGCACCATCCCTGGAAGTGTTTAAAAGCCATGTAGATGCAGTGCTGAGGGATGTGGTTTAAGTACTTGACTCGGTAGAGTTAGGTTAATGGTTGGTAGAGTTAGGATATGGTTGGACTCTATGATCTTAAAGGTCTTTTCCAACCAGAACAATTCTGTGATTCTGCTCTAATTTCCTTCAGGCAGCAAATCATCTACAGGACATTGTCCTGTGAGCATCGTGCTTGCAGGCCTGGGTCCCTGTTCCCCACCAAAGCTCCCGGGACAAAAAGAGTGAGAAGAGAACAAGGGACTGAGTGGCTGCAGGGCCCTAGAGCTGCAGGGCTGATGGTGTCAGTGAAGGGCAGAGGAGAAATGCCAAGAGCTTTTTGCTAGGCAGGGTCCTGCAGCACTGGGCTCCGCTTGGTGCAGGAGCAGGAGAGGTTTGGTGCACCCAGGCCTGAGAGACATCACTAATTTTAGCAAAGCCAAAGGGAGACTGGAACAATGCTGAATGCATGATTGTGGACTGTTCTTTTCCCTTTATTCTTTGTTCCATTGTTTCAAGTTCCCAGGAGTTGGCAGCCTGGGAGGACATGTCACTGCATAGCTTGCTGTCCTCGAGAGCTGCTCCAGAGAATGGCTGAGATCTGTGGAGAGGCTGTGGTGGCCCCAAACGTTCTGACGTCTGGCCCTAAAATCAGGCAGTGACTTGGGTGAGGAAGGCAGGCTCTGATAGCAAGAACCAGGGGCTGCTGCCAGTTGGCTTACTGACTCTTCAAGCACACAGATGTCTGACAACAGAAACATCTTCCCAGTGCCTCTGCACGAGGCCCTGCTCCCTCCAGATTTAGGGGCTGCCTCTTCCATAGGTGTCCCAGAAAAAATCTTGGGAACCACTGCCTGCAGGGCCAGAACTGGTCCCAAGGGTCACTTCTTGCTGCTCTCTTCCATAGGCTGGGCCTGCAGTCCACAGCAGGAGCATCAGGGGAGGTTGGAGGCTGCTTGTGTCTGACCAGGCACTGCGTTTCTCAGACCGTTTTAAAATCTACCTCTCAGGCCACTGGACTGGCAGAAATTATTTCTCCCCTCTCTCCAAGAGCAATGGTTTCCTGCTGTTAATCCAAGCCATCATAAAACCTTAAATATATACTGTGAAAAATGTTATGCCTACTTAAGCAAGATAGTTGCCTGTAATAGTGTGCCATAAAGCAATCTGAAATGTTTATTGTCTGGTCCCCAACTGCAGTTTTATTTCTTTTTAACAGTTTCTATGTTTACAGGATTTTCTTCACATTGAAAGTTTCAAAAGAAGTTTTTCCCTTTCCCTGCAAACCCAGTCATTATTTGCACAGCAGATCCTCCTGCCAGTGAGATATATACAAGCATATTTTTTTAAAAAACCAACAAAACAACTTCAAGTTTCCTGAACTTTTTCTAGGAAAAAAACATCATTTAAATCAATAGCAAGCCTTGATATGATAGGCTTTAAAGGGCAGACTGACTTCCAAAGGAGCAGATAACATTTAAACAATATCTTTTTTGTTAAAGGCTGAAATAGGAAATCAGGAAGAGAGAAGGAAAGAGAGAGGGGAGAAAAAAAGGAAAGAGAAAGAAAAAAAAAACACAACTAGCCAAGGTTAGGGGGTGGTAAAGATGTTGCTGCTGGATCTAGCTCCAGAGACACAATGTGTATTTCATTGCCACGAATAAACTGTATCCAGGGAACAAGCAAATGAAAAAGTGAGGACAGGAGATATCTTATTTTTGTTGTTTGTTTCCAAAGAGTCCACCCCCACATAAGTCACTTGGAATTCATTTGTCTACATCCTGGACTGCACGTAGGGGAAAAAAAAAATGCCTGGGATCTGAGAAAGAGGAATGCGATAGGGCATGGGAATCACAGCGTCACGGTGGTCACCAGAGCATAGTTTGGCTCGTCTTAAAACAAGCAAGCACCGTTGGACCTCTGTAATACTAGCAAATCAGCCGTGCTATCAGGCTACCTATCAGGGGCTGAATGCCTGAGAAAAAGTGTGTGGGTTTTGAGTTGGAGCCTGGGGCGTTGGAGGGTTCTCGGAGCTGCTGCTTTCCTCTTGACATCCAGTACTGCTCGGTGACCTCGGCAACAATCCAGTGTACTGTTACAGTTCATTTCAATAATTAAACAGTTCAGGGATGGCAGAGCTTTCTTGTTGTCAATAGAAAACCCGGGCTGCAGTTTGCTTTTTATTATTTTAATTTCCCCCCCCCCCCCCTTTCCTTTCTTTGAAATCAGAAGTGTTTGTTTTTAATTATATTAGCTAGAGACAATTAATTTCACAATCCGAACAAAAAAATGTTGTGCGGGAAGGACTGGCAACTGGTAAATGCAATTATTATTGTAGCACATTTTCAAAGGAAGAGATCCCAGCTCCAACAAAGTCATATGTATAAAATTTCAGTCATATAATATAGTCTCAAACAGCAGATTTACTCTGCAAAAGATGGGAACTGCTCTCCCATCTGGAGCTATGTTCTGTTCATGCCACGTGGACCCATTTGATACCCGCTCCCAAAAAAAACACCAGCCAGCAAAATAGACCCCTGCCCATCAGCTGCTCCAAATAATTGGTTGGTATGCCCCTTTAAACTTCTTTTACACAGAGATGATTGATACCAGCCCCCTTTTAAGTGCAACCTTGCAACAACAACTTACAAAAAAAAAATAAAACCACCCTTCTCTGTGCAAATGGCAGCATTTACATTTTTGCTGTTCAAGCAAAAAAAAAGGAAAAAAAAAGGGAAATAATTCAACTTTATGTCAGGGATGTCTTGCAAAATTCCCTACAATTAAAAAACTATTTTTTGAGGAGCTTGCTGTGCCCCTTCCATTGCCCATCTGGCTCCCTCCCAGCTGCTCCCTGGCTGACTCTGGGCTATTCTGCTACCAGCATGGAGGAGCTGCTGCTGACTGGTATCACTGGCTCTTTTTCTCAGAGTTGGTCTGCAGGATTGCTAGGCCGCAGTCTGGCCTCGCTTTACACTGATTTACTTTTATGGGATTCAGTCAAAATGCTACGGATTTGTACCGCTGAGGTGAAGAGCAAACTTTAACTCTTTCGGAGGGGAGAGCTGGAAGCACTTCAGGTCCGTAGGGAATATTTTCTGCCAGCCCCAGTGACAGCCATGCAGGCTCCTGTGCTAATACACAACCAGCTCCTACTGTCACATTCCTATTGCCTTGTCCACGCTCGTTTTCCATGCATCACAGACTTACCTTTTTTTCCATTTCCTACCAGTGTCATTGACACAAGAATATTAAACCGAACTAGACCAAGACACTGCTTCTCGGGGACCTGGATCTGACAGCCTTATTCACAGTGAACAGGACTTCATTTCCCAAATAGCTTAATCCTTTCAGTGAGATGGCTGCAGAGGGAAGGCCGGATCCACAAAAGGGCTTTGATATAGCTAAGCTGGAACTGTAGGCTTGGCAGGTTACTGTAGCTGGAGAAAGGAGGTAGAGAGCTTTGCAGGGTGCATGGAGAAAGTTAGACATCATGGAGGGGGGAAGCACGTCTGGAATTCTAACCAGGATTATGCTTTTACTCAACAGCTAAAACATCTGCTCCTTGGAACAGTGGTGGACACCCCTTTGCTCGTGGTTCTCCCCTAGGCAGGATGCTCTGCTATCTGACCTTAGGGCAGGCAGAAGCTGCCCTTTCTCCACACAGCATCTTCACTGTGTAAGTATTAAGCTTGGCTTCAATGTTCAATGATTTTCCAGAGGGAACCCAACTCTACAGAGCCCTTGTTTGAGCCAGTGAAAGGGAAGCTTTTGCTTTATGTGGGTGTAGTTGAGTCTTTATTGAAGCTGCCCCAAGCACAGAGCAAAAGCAGTTCCAAGAGAAGCGTGATTTACCATGGTGTCAGTGGGGCAGGATGTGGGTGGTGATGACCTCCACATCCATCCCCTTTGGAGGCTGTTGAAATATTTTACCTGCAAATAGTTTATTTATATATCCAACAACATTCTGATAGGTGCCTGGCAAGCTTTCTGTGCCAAAACAAAGTCATCTATGGACTCCAAATGCCACGTAGCAACTGTATGAGGATTATTTTCTGTATTAAAGGTCTAAAACAGGAGTTAAACACACTTCATTAGATGTGGCTTTAAGGCATTAGGCTGCAGTTAAGGTGATCAGCTTGGCCTTTACAGTTCACACTTCCAAGCACAGTGAACCTCTGGTGTAGCAAACTGGCCTTAGGTGGAGAAGCAGGTTAAAATATGCCTCAGGCAAAAAACAGAGAGTGGAGATGAAGCTACCCTTAAAGGTGAAGTCACTGGTGCTGGAGCTGCTCTTGCTTTCAGGGAGAGCTCCCAAGAAGCATGTTGACCTCTGTAGATCTGTGCCAACGTCAGCGAGACTAGCCTTGCCCTTTGACTATGTTTCTAATTCCTCTGCTTGCTCTTTTTAGGGGGGAGGGAAGGAAGAGAAAACCTTGCAAAGCTGAAATGAAATATTAAGTCTCTCATTCTTTCCAGGTAAATGCATGCCAAATCTCGCAACAGTCTTGGCAGGCTCCCAAAGTTGCAAAATAATGAAGAAAAGGTTGAGTTTAGGACTTTGTGCCCATTTTAGCAACATTCCTTGTAAGTGCAATTAAAGCTGCCACTGATTTGACCTCAGGAAACATGGCAAATACAGAGATTCAATAGAGAGTAAAAAAGTAACCTGGAAAGGATTTTGAAGTATGATCTTATATCTGTAATCTTGTTCCTAAACGAGAATAAGTAACATAATTATTATTTGGGGTCATGGGAGTTCTGTTCTGCACATCCATGATCGGTCAGGGCTGGTGAGCCCAGTGTGCCCATGTTTAAAAGTAGTTTTGAGCATCTTTTGGGGGCTGTGCCACAATTATTTGGTCTACGGACATGTTATCACTTGCTGATGTAGCTTTTGCACATAACTAGACCACCTGGAAGGCTACCTTCTAGTGCTCACACAGAGCTGGCCCAGACCTGACTCATCATGAGGGAGACCCTAAGGGAGACTTTGTCTGCAGGATGGGACAATATAACTGCATAGAGAGGCATAAAGGTAGTTTAAGGACACTTAAGTCTTGCTGTCACTTGCTATTACAGTTATTGATGAATGCTGTTATTATAGGGAGAGGCCTCTCACTGTGAAAGCATTTTTGTTATTCTTTGGTCTCCACTATCATATTTTTTGCTCATGACAGATGCAACTTTCCTGGCTCCAGAGGTAGTGAAAATAAAACATAACATATTGAAAAAAGTTATGGAAACAAAACAACTGGAATTCCCATACCATAACCCTGTTCTAGCTCTAATAGGCTGAAAAACGCCTTGTAAAGACCTGTAGAAGAATTATTTCAGTGATTTATTATTCAAATTGCTTTCTGCCTGTAGGACAAAGGAAGAAACTTGACACACACACACCCCTCCTCTTTTTTTTTAAATACGAAAGAAATTACCAGGAGCACTGAAGCCCCTGGTGGTATCATCTGAAGTGTTGCTGGGTACGTTGGTGGGCAGCACAGACTGTGCACACTGTTTTTCCTGACACAGCCCTCCAAATCAGTTCAGAAGAAAGATCTGAGCTGCCTGAGTATCTGTTAGAACCTGCAGTGCTGAGATGAAACTTAGTCCCCTTAGAACATACCACGGACCAGGAAACTATGGGCTACTGCCACCAGTGTTCACTGAACACTGGTTGTCCCCCTCAAGGTGACACAGGAAAAACAGACTGGGAAAACAGAACCATATAGTTAGATGGTTGGCTCTTTTGGACCCAGGAATTGCAAGCCTAATGACATTATTACAGCACTGAGAAATGATCTGAAGTAACAAAACAGAGGATACTTACGGACAGTTGTGGTTTTGTTGTATGTTAAAGAGAAATAACATGTTTGGCTAAGATACTTTTAACACATGGATTATATGTGTGCATGTGTGTGTGTATATATATATAATTTTATTTTTAATATATAAAGATTTCCAGAGTGACTCATAGGAGTAATGCCTCAATTCCTGTTTCATTAGCTGCCCCAGTAGATGTGCACTGAGCTGCTGGGAAGATAGGAGCTGCTACAAATGTAGTACTACTTATTAACCAGCAACTTTAACTTTTTGGTACTTCAGATGTATTGATGATATTTTCTTTCGCCCCCCCCCCCCCTATGTTTCTGGCTGCAATGTGGCTTGTGCCAATGAGCACAAGTTTGCTATTGTTTGACTGCTAATGGCTGAGCAATGCATGCAGCAGGGAAACTGGCTGGGGAGGGACATAGAAATAAGGCTGGAGGGGAACTTCTGGATCTTCAGGTCCCCCAAACTGCTGTTGCACTTCACTTAATCACTTCTGAAAACTTAGCTAGTTACAGCTTGAGATACTTTAGGTTTCCTGACTCCTTCACTCCTGCAATGAAGTTGCACCACAGCCTCAGTTCTCTATTGCTTGGAAACCTTCTCTTACTTTATATTTCAAATACATGTGTGACTAATTTATACCCCTTCACCTTTTCTTTTTCCTACTCTCTCCTCTCCAGATTGCTCTTTGACTGGAATAATGTTTTCTCCTTCCTACTATTTACAGACTGATAGGTTCAGTAACAGTGATCCTGTTTTCTTGGAGTTTCAGCTAAACTGAAGGTTTACATCATTGAAATTTCACCATGTTGTACTTCAGAGCAAGTTCTACCAGCCCTCTCTACCATGACATTTCTACTTCCTTCTGGAAATTATTCGTCTGATGCACCTTTAGATCCCACTGCCTCTTTTACAAAGTTATATTAATGGTTAAAATTATCTGCTAATTAACTCAGATGTATGTTCTCCTTGTTGCCTCCTGCTTGTGTTGGACAGAATGAAATTTAACAAGTTTGTGATAGATCACAGTTCATGGTAGTTCATTTAATTTTTCATGTATCTCTGGATTTTCTACTTCTGGATGGATCCAAGAGCAATAAATCCTTTTTTGTTTTGTTTTGTTTCCTTTTCTTTTATGGTATTTTCTGGAATTTGTGTCCATGTGACACTGATGGCATCTTCACCCACCTCATCCCAAGAGCCAAGGTAAAGCAGTAGTTTCAACATTATTGATTTGTGTTTATATACATAACATGATGTGCCATATACATAACATGATGTGCCAACTATAAAATCATGTATAAAACAGAGAATTGCTTTATTCTTTCCTGTCTGTGTCTTCCACCAGGAGCAGAGAAATACATAAAGCTCTTTCCCATCGAAGGGACATTTCTCCTGCTTCTGCAAGTGTGGCACTTACCCATTCCTTTACCTAAGCTGAGGTTCACACACTACTCTTCTCTGCTGGTGTGGTGGTGTCTCCCATCTGTATCTCTAGAAACAGAGACCAAGGAAAATGTCACAGGTAAGACCAAAGTTGAGACTTGGGATTCTCAGATTGAGAAGCCAAAACCTCTGTGAGCTGTAAAGAGAAAGCAAATTCACTTTTCATCCCCCACCAGTAAAAATGTAAAAGTCAATTTAAGCACTTTTATTTCTTCAGATGGAAGAAGCCACTGAAGAGGATAATAGGGCCTTGAGGGGAGACTGCAGAATTTGGTTTAGGACCAATCCAGTAAACCCAAAACAGGAAACAGAATTTAATAAGGGATTTTTCTCTTTTTATTATGCTTCCCAAATTCCAGAGCTTTGGATAAAAACCTGTTTTGCTATTTGCTTTGGCCAAAATCAGGAAACACCTTCTAAACCTTATTCATGGGGGTAGAGTCCTGCACAAATTCCTTTTGTGCTAATACAAACAGTGTTAGCACATGTACTGCATATGCATCCCTCATTTTACTGATTCTGGTGCTTTTGTCTGTTGACTTCACAAGAGTCAGGACCATTAACTCTGAATATAAATTAACTGAGAATAAATATATAACTTCACGTTGAAAACAAAGGAGCAGTAAAACAAAAACTTGAAATTACAAACAAAAAAGACTTTTAAACTACAGTAAGTGAGCATCTGAGGCATAAAATAGAAGCACTAGACCTAACTGTTAGTTGATACAGATTGAGACAGATTGATACGGATTGAGACAGGTGGACTATGTGGTGAGCTGAGCATCCCTTCCCTCACATTCAGCAGCATTAGAGTCAGCTGGAATACCTCATGTAATGCTGACAAGCTAATTATGTAGGACTGGTACTCTTTTGCTATTGCTTAGGTCCTTTTTAATTGATATTTGAGATTAACAATATTATTCAGCACTGAACAGGTGGACTCATGTACTAGCCTTGCCAAGCACTCACTCTCAGCTCATCTTCAGTCTCTTACCATTTTAGTTAAGACTCAAATGCTGCATGGCAAGTGGTTAATGGTGAAGAGTTTTAATACTTTGGGGCAGTGTGGTTTTCTAGCAGGTTATATCACTGAATTTGCATGTGGATGTTACAGCAGTCAAGACATTCACGGTGTGGGATGTGACCTTGATTTGCCCTGGTAAGTCACCCCTGGCATGCTCAGATGTCAACAGTTTAAGAACAAGTGGGTTAAATCTGATTTTCAGGCCTTGTAATTTGCTATTTACTGTTTTGCCTTTCATTCCGAATTACCAGCTAAAAAGATCTGCAAGAAAGTGGTCAATGCCTTTTGAGTTGCTTTAAACACCCTTGGAAAAAGTTGGCTGCTCACCACTGGCCTGATAAATAATTGCAGGAGAAGGGCAGGCCTCCTGCTGTCACCCTGAGTCCTGCCTCCCATGGGGGTGGACTTTCCCCACTCAGAGCAGGGTGGAAGTCCATGCTCTAGATAGGAGGCACCTACAGTTATGAAAGATGATTTTTTTAAATATCAAGTAAATTAATTCTGGGAGGGGATCTCCCCTCCAAAGGAGGATCCAGCTCTGGATTTCAGTATGTCAGCAGACTGCTGAAGCCAGCTTACCTTCTCTGATGCCTTAACAAGACCTTGCAACAACCCGTGCAACCTTTGCCACCTTACATTTCCTTGGCTCCCCTCTCCCTGTGACTGTCACCAGGCCTGCAAAACCACACAGTCAGTATGGGGACCACAGCTCTGAGCCTCTCTGTAGGAAGAGGTCCTCACCCCATTTTGGGAAGTAGCTGATTGTTCTGCACAACTGATTAATTTCTCTTCTTCTGGAGGTTCATTTTTCAGTTTTAAATCTGCTATCCAATAAGGCTGGTTGTAGTTCTGAAAATTAATTTGGAGATTAACTAATAACTGGTTCACACCTTGAGGATTAATATAAATTGAGTTACTTACAAACAGGTATTCCCTACTGTTATATAGCAGTTGTTTAAAGTATTTGAAACCACAGACTTTACCCATTTATTTGAACCCTAGCACCTGTCTAATTCCTACTAAGCTTCAGAAAGTTTCGTCTCAATTTATTTAACAAAAAAACCAAACCCTCAGGACACAACAATAATAAACCACAAGCAAAATATAAAAATGTCTGACTTGTACTGGATATTTTCTCCTCTGATAAGCAATCCATGAATCTAGAATTTTTTTGCCTGACTCTGCAGAGGCCCTGAATGACACTGGCTGTGGACAGTTACATTAAGAAGAGCTAAGCAATTTTTGGTATCAACACAGAGGCAGGGCAGTTGTGTGCAAGAGTTGTTGGTAAAATTACTGAAAGTGCTGCAATAAAGTTGAGTAAACTTTTTACCTTCCATAATCATGAGCCTACCTGGGTAAAAAATGTTAGTCATGGATATTCATTACAAACTGTAAGCTCATAAAAGGTGGCATATGGCAGTACTGAATTTCTTGCTATATAAAGTTGAATTCACAGTAATAAAATCTGTCCAGAATTTAGAACCCAAACAATTAAAAGTGAGGTCAATGTACTGAGGCAAAGATTGATGGGCTTCTGCAAGTCTTAAATGACAAGTTAAATAGGTATAAAATAAATAAACAACTTTATTTCTTATTAAAGACCAGACAACTGGGGTGTGAATGCTAAGTGCTCAGTAATGAGGGCCAAGAGGAGTAGTAGAATGTTGTGGGTTGGGTTTCTGGGTTGTAATTCAGGAGCAAAGGCTGCTATATGGAGCAGGATCTCACCAGCCTTTTGTTAATGATATGTGAGTTACAAATAATAACCAATAAGTAGGACCCTAAAGCCCCAACTAGTGAAATCTTTGCTCAGACTGACTACTTAAGGTTTGTAAGTGAGAAGAGGAATCAGGCAATGTTTCCAGAGATATCTGTGGCTTTGTTTTAGCTCTTGAATAATGCTTTCATATTTATGCTCTTCTCTCATTTTTCAACAGTTTTTTAAAAGAGCAATGGACAATGAACCACCACCAGAGACAGCACAATTCTTAAATTAAAAAGGGAATACTTCCTTCTTACCTTAGTTTCTAAGTTGTTTGCGGTTTTTAATATGTTAATCTAATTTTTATGATCTCTGACTTGGTGTTTTCAGTGTGTGCTGCAGCACTGGGAGAGAGTGAGAGAGTGTGAAATTGTGAGTGGTGAGCATCAACAATATAAACGGAGGTGACTCCACCATGGGGCTCATCCTTTGGGTCACTTTGTCTGTAGTATCTGCACTTGAGGTTTAGGACGTTCTTGACTTGTCAATGTAGCAAAATAGTAGTGATGAAAACTATCTGTTTAAAAAGGTGGTGTTCAGTAGCTGCTTACTCAAACCTACAAGTAAAACTTAGAAACCATTAATTGAAAAAGATTCATTTCTGCCTTTGCCTCAAGCCCTGTGTCCTTCTAGCAGTATATTTAGTGGTTTAGTGGGCATGGTGGTGTATGGTTGATGGTTGGACTTGGATCTTGGAGGTCTTTTCCAGCCTTTATGATTCTATTATTCTATACATGTTTCTCAGGTAATCACCTATTGTGGTTCAACTGCTATGTCTTCTCCTACCTCTGTGGCACGTGTAACTCTAAAAGAACAATAAAAGGACCAAGAGCACTCCCAGAGCAGGTATATTACAGAAATAATCTCCTCTTGCTCTTCTATCTCCTCATACTTTCACACTTTGTAGCTGGGGATTCTGCTCATGCTTTTCCATGTTGCTGCACACAAGTGTCTGAAGCAACATTTTCAGGTCAGCATTAGGGTAAGGAGACAGGAAGAAAGGGGGGAATGTTTCTTGCTCAATTGTGAAGTTGAACACAGGGAAGCTTGTGCTTGTTTTTCCCCCATGCAGGGAGGGAAAACAGGCAGGAAGGACAGTGTCATTGAAAGAACAGGGTCATCAAGGGAAATCCTCATCTAGGGCCCAACTGAGAGAAATCGCACAAAGCTGGGACTAACAGTGTGCTAACGAGAAAGGATGTTATTTCAAAAGGAATAATCAATGAAAAATGGACTTTCAAAATTATTTTTATTCTATAGAGATGATTTAGAATAGGATGAATGAAGAAAGTTACAATTTGAGAAATGTGCCATGCTGCCATTTCTCAGCAGCCAAATCCTGCCCTCGTGTGTGTCCTGAGTATCACTGGACCAACAGCATTGCATGATGTAGTCATAGAGCTTTCTGTTCCCAAAGTAGGAAAAAAGGCAGGAGTACCTCATCTTATCTGCCCTAGGTGTTCCTGCTGCAGCAGGGGGGTTGGACTCAATGATCTGCAGAGGTCCCTTCCAACTCCTATGATTCTATGATACCTTCTTGGAAGGAGAAGTTGGGCAAGGAAAAGATATTTTGCTGACCGAAAAAATGAAACCATGTGTGAACCTTGGAAGTGCTGTATTGATTATCTTCAAACCCACATATTTATCAGTGTCATTTTTACTGAGGTTATCCTGGCAAGCTCTTTATTACCATAAAGGAAACTCTCAGTTGGCAGCTCTGTGCATCGGTCATTCACTTAAAATGAGAATTTAGTATCTTCTGGCATTGTATCAAGCTCCAGTAAAACTCCAGAGGTACTTTATACATAACCTAACTCTGAAGGTTGCCTCAAAATTTGGAACAATAAGCACATTTCTTAGTTTCAGAGATGAGCCTGATGGTTTTTTGTTTTTTTTTTTTTTTCTTTTTTTCCTTTTGTAAAGAGTAATGAAGTCTTACTTAGAAGAACCTGTAATGTTCCTGGCCTGCACTCACAGTATCATGTACAGCTAAGACACTGGATTTTACTAAGCAAGAAAAGAGACTGTTCTTGACTTGGGAGTTATCCAGGGAAAAATAGGTATGTCATGGAAGTATGCAGGAAAGGCAATAGGTGATGATGTTCTTTGGACTGCACTTCCCAGCCAAGGTTGTATCATGTTTCTTGGATACTGAGGGACTTGGAACTGAGGAATTATCTGATGGATTTGCAATTTGGAAATGCTTTACCTCAAAAACCTTGATGTGCCAAAAGCAAGTAGTTTAAAGGAAATGTCCTTGTTTTTAGAAAGTTTCTGCTGGAAGTGGGTGGACTCAGTTTCTGGAGAGTTCAGCCACCCGTGCTGGTGGCTAATGGGGACTTCCCCAGGGCATAGCCCCAGATCCTGTCAGCATCTGGGTTTGTCTCCTCTGAGAAGGACCTCCTGGGTAGGTGAGCTCCTAATATTACTAATGCCAAAAGCATATGAGTGGTAGAACTTCCCCAGAGTAGAGGATCAAGGGAGATCTGAAAACTGTTGAGCAAAACTGGGACCGCATCTGCCACCCCTTGTGCTGTCCCCATCATTCTTGTTGGTCATGGCTTGCTTGGGCTGTGGTGAACTTGTGGGCAGCTGCTGCCAGGCCCCATGGGGCTGCCTGCAGTGTGCAGATCATGTATGGCCTCTTCTGTTTTCAAATAAGGATTTTTAGCCTTTGATATTTTAGGGGAAAACTGGAAAAATGATCAGTTGTGATTTGCAACAACTAATAACAAAAACCAAAGCAAAGCAAAACAAGCAAATAAACAAACAAAAAAACCAACAAAAAACCCCAGAACAAAACGAAACAATCCCCAAACAACTCCCAATTAGCAAAGTAAACAAAAAAAAAGGGGGATTTCAACCAGCTACAGGTGTAATTCCCATTACACATCTATGCTCAGAGGAGAGGCAGCAACCTTTGGCAGAGCAGATGTATTGTCTGTGTGCAGAAAACCGCAGTTTCCTCAGTTGCCTTCTGCTCTCATGCAGTTTCCATGTGAGTTATTAGTTGCCCCTTGTTTCCAACCGAAAGGGAATGGCATTTAAGTGGCCAGTAAAGCCTGTGCTATGTGTGTGTGAGGAGTATTAATTAATTATTACTGATAAGAACATCTCTCCAGAGGAGACAAAGTTTGGCTGTGGTTGGCAGAGATGGACTCGAGGTGACGTTGAACCAGGAAATTCTAATGCTAATAATGTCATATGAATGAGTGCACCAGGATTTATTTTTATCTGTTTTCAGAGGTGTCTGTCCTCTGACAGGCACATACCATGAGCTATGAGAAGTCTGGCCAGAGCCATATATGATCAGAACTAGAAATCCTGACCTTAGCCAGGACTGACTGGACGACTTTGGCTTGGACGTTTGCTAAGAAAAAATAACACAACACACCTCAAAAATGATCTCATGATTATGCTGAATTTTTGGGTTTGGGTTTGTTGTTGTTGTTTCTTTGTTATTTCCCAAAAAATATGGAGTTTTCCAGATTGCTTTTAATAATAGTTATAATGTAATAATTGTACACCATTTTAATGTAATTTATGACATCATAATTTATACAAAAATATATAATATTATTTTTTACATCCATAGGTGTAGTCATGTGGCAGTGCCCTGTTCAGGAGATACATTCCTGGCTTCCATGTTATTCAATATGAGTTCAATCTGTGTGGCCTTGAGCAGAATGGCAGACAGGCATATTTATTATTGCTGATTCCAACTCTCATAAATCCTCAACTTGCTTAGAATTTGCCAGATTAAATGAAAAGTTACCATAATTAGGAATTTATTAAAACATGAATCCCTGACCCGATAGATTGCAATAACTCATTTGTTTCAAATAAGACCTATTTAATTGTTCCCTCACTGGCTTAAGCAGGTTGTGCTGAGGCTTGGAGGCCCATCAGAGCAGTGCAGTCACATGTATTCTCCAAATCTACTTGAAAAATGCTCTGTGAAATTTTTGATCCCCAAACCACTATGCAGGCAGAAGCCCCTAAAACAAAAATGTGTCATTTTCATTTAAAATTCAAGTGCTGAAAGCCCTTACTATTCTGCACTACAAAGCAAAGGCTATTAAAACACTATTTTTATACATAAGGTTCTGTTTTAATTTTTTGGGGTGCAGAACCTTCCCACCCTATATCTTCAAAAATAATAGTTATTGATTTACAATCTCATGAATAAGACTAAGATCTTGTAGCATGAAACTATAAATAGAGATTTTTTTAAAAAAATATTAATATTGTTCCCAAGTCAAGTCCATATAGGGCACTAGTCAGCAGAGAGAGATTTTTCAGAGGCACATGAGCTGCAGAAAAGAATTCCTATTGAGAAGGCAAAGAAATCTCAAGCTACACCCTGCCACAAACAATGCAGCCATAATTAAGGAATTACCCATTCCTCCTCCCCATCTTTGAAATAAGCCTTCTCTCTCTCTTTTTTTTTTTTTTTTAATTGGTTGGATATAGAATGCATATTACTATATTTGGGTCCTTTTTCCCTCCTATAAGAATAGTCATACAAGGAATTCCCAGTGAAACAGTGTTGCAGTTCTACAGTCTATTCAATAAAAAAAAAAAATACCCTAGGAAAACGTTATCCAATGGGCAGATGTTAACTTAAAGTGCACATTGTTTGGAAAAGGAGTTAATTAACAACTTATTAATTGGATAGAAAGTCTGAAACTGTTGTACTTCTAGCAAATACATAATTTTCTTCAAGTATTATTAAAGCGTTTTTGTTGTACCTATTAAAGATTCTTGTCTCTAAGTTAATTTCATTATGCTAATAAGCTATCATCGTTACAGAACCTAAGCTTTGATCCATGTTAATTGTCGTGATCTTCAAAGACAAAGTCACCACTTACTTTAAATGAATTTTACATCTTTTTAAAGAATCACACGGAAATTAGGGGAAGTAATTAATTTTTTATTATGTGTCTCAATATTTTTAAGGGAGGAAGTCAATGGTATTGGCTAGAATTCATTTTAACATTTAACTAGGGAAAACAGCATGAGGCAAAAAAAATGTTCAGATGCAAAAGATTAAAGAAAATTTGAAACTGGGACCTAATTTGTCTTGATAAACTTTGGTGTTTAATATGCTTCTTTTGTTCTCAGTGTGAAACTGCAGGGTTTTGATTTGTAAAAACTTTTTGAAGAATTAATTCTTTCTAATTTTTATTCCTTTCTTTGCTTTCTTTTTACTGCAAGACAGAGGAGTTGACCTTCAAACCATAACACTTTTAAATATCTATGAATATACAAGGTTAAATCTATTAGTGCTCTGAGATTAGCTGTTATTCACTTGCAAAGTGTGCACCTTCTGCAGCAAATTTTATCTTTTAGTGAATGATAGCAAGCTTACATCAACCCTACGAGTTTTAAGCAAATAATAGAATATGTGTAGTAAGTGATCTTATTCCTCTTCCCTTCAAGTGTTGGTTATTTTAACTCCTTGATGTTACACAAAGTTCAGTCCTGAATGAATAAGACATTTTTCCATTTGAGATCAGGACCTAGATGTTAGTAATGTCAACACTGCTGTGATTGTCAGTTTGTACTCTCCTTTATCTTTGTGAGACCTCTCCTGTAAAAATGCAATACTAACACCTTGTAAATAAGAAAATAATTCATTTTTTTTAGAAAAAGAAGAAAGCTTGTGCTCTGTTTTCCTAACAAGGTTCACTATTTCAAGTCCTGCTATGTAGAAACTGCTCTCTGTCATACTCATGAAGTTCAAGCATCCTGTTGCACTTGCAACGACAAATAGTAATTTTAGGATAGTGATAGTGCTTGAAATCAAAAGCCAGATCACCTACTCCATTCTCCCTTGTTAGCAGCATGTAAGCACTATAAATGCAAGTAAACATCAAGTTTCAACTGAACCCAGGCCGGGGGTATTTCTGCAGCAGACAGGTGGTGAGCTCATCATGAGGATTTCTCAGCATTAATGCTGTACTCATTTAGATCAACACCAGGCTTGAGTGACCCTCATCTGGATTTAACCTATGACCTGTCAATCCAGAGACATACTTTCAGACCTCAACATCAGTTTTACTGCTTTTATTTTATTTTTTTTAAAGCATGGATGACTTCCATCATTAAGCAGCTTTCATAACTGGATCATACACGTGTGCTATTTGGTGCTCTTGGATTTGTAATCTCGGTTTCTGCCCATCTAATCCTCAGCATCTAAGTGAATTCAGCTGAAGTTCAAAATTCTTTGATTAAGCATGTAGCAGTGATTGGGCAAAGGATTGCACTGCTTACCTGAGTGACTTTTTGCTTTTTGTGGCAGGGTTTTTACTGTGTAAAAAGTCTACAGATAGTAGTAGTAATTGTAGTTTTCATATTAGTATTATTATTGTGATTATTATGGTGATTATTTTGTGAATTACTTGCAAAGCCAACAGTGTATTTTTTGATGAAACAAGGTTTTGTTTGATTTTGATTTTATTTTTTTAGATGCTAATTTTAATTAAGTTCAAATAGAAAAACTTTGAGCTTCAATTTTGATGACCTTTAGAAAAGCAGTTTGCAGTGGACGTAGGGCATGACACGAAGGCATAAACTACCCTGTTGCACAGAGAAGCAAGAGCTTCCTTGCCACTTGGATAATCCAAGGAAGGTAGAGGCTCCCAAAGTGGCCTCCCCTTGCTTGAGCAAATGAAAAGCACAATTCTCCCTATCTTTTTTTTTTTCTTAATAACACTCCATGAATGTTTATGTAAATACACAATTTCAAACTACTCATCCCAGCAGTACTGTGCTTGTCAAGTGAGTCATTTTTTCACCTGGCAGAATGATGTTGTAAGACTCAGTTGTCTTAACTAATCCTGGCTAAAACGCAAAATTCTGTTTGGTAAGAAAATTTCTGGCCAGCTCTAATCTTAACTTCTTGCATGTCTGTAGCTTCTAAATCGATGTCACAGTTGTAATGGCTTTGAAAACCCATATGTTTGCAAACTAAATAAACCTTGATATTCAAAGGAGATGAAGACAAGAATTACATCTCTTGGCACTGGTGCTCTGAGCTCCGTTTCAGCTCATGTTGGCTCCTTGTTTTTATGCCCGCACACCACGCCAAATCTTCCTTATCTATGCAAACATATTACCACTGACTGTTTGCTAACTCTGTGATGCATCAGCCTCTTATCTTCAGTTTTGACCCTCACGTTACATAATAACTTTGAAACTGCATTTCTTGATAGCTCACTGGGACCGCCTTCGGTTTCTCGACTCTTCACCGAGAGCTGCCTCTCCTACCCACTGACTAAATTAGCTTCTCACTGCTCTCAGCCAGCAAAGGCAGAAAGGCTGCCAAATAGTTGCCTGCTTCAAGATCTTTGTATCCCTTCTGTGCTATGGGCTCAAGAATTTTTCCCAGGTATATTTTCACCCTTATACTAAGCTTGCATGGTTCCACTTTAGGGAGGCAACTCCAGATCTTTCTAAAGTTGCCCCAAACCTCTGCTTGCCCTATTTTCCAGTCTGCCATTAAGCAGGTTTTGATAACTCCTCAAAACAAGTGTGCATTATTTTAACATGGGAATAAATTCTGCACAAAATATAATCAAAATGGCACCCTAAATACCATTTATAAATAATGATAAGTGTCTCTAATACTGCCGATTTGGAATATGAATGCATAAAGAAAAAGAATAAATATTTGTCACCAGTTCTGTCTGGCCAAAAGTTGTCCTATAGGAACAGAAAAACATATTCCTTCACAGTATAAAATTGCCTTAATTATTTTTTGGCCTATCCACAAAAGTGTTGTTCCATCTCTCTCTCTATAGTGTCTGAAGAATAAGCGAATTCTCTTCATTACAGCTCTCAAAATAAAAAGCCTAAAAAGAGCCTCCTTTAGCTGTTTAGGAAAGGCTCAGAAAACTTTCCTAAGCATGGCTGTTATGTATGCCAAGAACTTTCTTATTCATGGAAGATGTCCTCAAGCTCTTTGCTATTGTTCTGAGGTCTTCCCCTCATCCAGGCTGGCTTCTCGGCATGTTCCTTTCCACGTCCAAGAAGTCAGCATCCCCCATCCCATCTAAGGTCTGGAGCCTGCAAACAGGGAAAACTGAGTCAAGCTCTTAAACCTTCCAGGCTCCCAGTTACAAAGCCAAAAGCATGAAATGTAGGAGCTTTTAGGGTTTCTGTGCTCTTTACATTAAAGTTGAACTTGTCACACAAGGGAATCAAAGAGCTTGTGTGAGTTCTCTTGATTGTAGGTGTCTGGTTAACAATCTCTGAGAAATCTCAGGAAAGCCAAAGGGTGGAGATCTTTGTGAGGCTGGATCTCTCAAACTTTCTGTTTTCAACCTACCCTTACTCTGATAAAACTGAAAAGGGCTCCAGAAGACCTGGACATCACACCTATGAGCCTACTTGGTATTTAGTATTGGTCTCTACTGCAAAATTTCATACTGCAACTTTTAAATTCTTTCTCTTTTTGCCTTCCCAACTTTTTAAAAATTCCACTCTTAATGTGAAGCAGACTTGGTGTTCTGTGACCACCCTATAAGCACTGCAATCTGTAACCCAGTTGTAGGAAATCATTCCCTTTAAACAAGATACTGAGGACATGATCCAAAACAGGATTTCCACTATTCCATGACCTAGATGACTGCGAGTTAACCTGCCTATACTGAGCTCCAAAATAAAACTGAAAATAATCCAATTTTCCAATGTTGGTGAGAGAATATAAGTTGAATAGAGTAAAAGAGAAGCTTCAGATGCTCCTTGGAGGAGGTCTGCATAGATAGATGTAGGCTTTTTCAGCTTGGTCTGAAATTCAGTCTCTGCAGGGGGAGTCTATAAGGGTTGCATGTCCTGGTGAGCTTCACAGCTGCACCTCAGCAAGACCTGGCACTTATGAGTAGGATCTTACATGGGATATATTCTTACCTAAGTCCAGCATCTGGAGCTTACAATTTTTCACCTTAAAAACTGTGACTATGGAATCAGCTAACTGCTTATTGCCCTGTTTTATATCCCAGAAAAGCTAATGGTGTTTTGAGAAAAGCTCTTGGGTTTCCCTGTTTTCCAGAGCAGTTGCTTATGAGAAAGAAGAGACTTGCTGTGGGAATGTTGTTCAGGCACTGGTGAAGTGCCAGGGTGTGTTGGGCAGGAAGAGTTTCCAGAAAAATATTCCCCATGATTAAAACCTGATTTTACTGAGTTGTCTTTTTGCAAAGGGTTACCAGAATAGTAAGACAAAGTCATTATTCAGATTTTCCTTCCCTTACTTGATCATTACCAGTGATGCTTTCATTGCTGTTATTTGAATGATTATTGTTACAACAACTCATCAGCGAGCTTCTTAGGTACCACTTTCCTCTAGTCTCACTTCTCACACGATGTATGTCCTGTTGCTGCCTGTCCTTGTTTGGCAATTTTTCCTCACCACCCTTTTATTCGTTGTAACAAATTTAATTGGTTATATGAGGGAAAGATGGAAAGAAAGCCAGAATGCCAATGGGTTGGTTTGGGTTTTTTTGCTTCTATATTATGTTGTTTATGAAGTCACCAGTGAATAACTATCAACAGCACACAGCTCATCTTATGCTAAAGGCCAAAATTAAATCAGCAAACAGCAGAGGACAACAGAAAATACTGTTTTGATAATTGGAGGGGTTTTGTATAAATTTTCTCTTCCAAAGCCATTTGTAAAGGTTATGTATTTAGGTCGACTCTTTTCAAAAGATGAAACTGTGGGCAAATCGTATTTGATAGTGGTTTAGTAAGATCTTCAGAAATGGCCGTGGGCACACAACCGCTCTCTAAATGTTGGACTGAACAAACATCCACCACGGGATTTCTGTGAAGCATGCCTTGTTTTTCATCTTAGCCATGGATGTGGTTAAAACACCCTACTGTATTCTGCGAGTGCTGTACTACTCTTGGTAGGAGATCATAAGATGTTGGGGTTAACTGTCAGATGCTTTACTCTTCTAAAGACCTTTGCCTTTTAACTAAATGCTTGCTTATCTTTCTAATTTAACATAGTCCCACATTTTTTTTTAGTAATTTTGGGCTATCTGATAACATATAATGGAAAACATGTTTATGTCTTCCACTAGTTCTTGTTGCATATTTCAAATGCTTAGAACAACAATTTTCAGAAGCTTTCATTAAGGTTAATTTAAAAACTACATTAAATACAAACAGATTTTCTCACAAACAAAATGCAATGTGTACTTAACAGACTTCTGTATGTTATATTTGATAAACTACCTCATATAAATGCAAATTCTGACTTTCTGCCAGAACCAGGTGGTACGGGAAATATTTCTATTAAACAAATAATGCTGGGAGAGCAAACTTCAAGTTGTGTTATGTTACACTGAGAAAGAAGATCTTTTCACTGAGGTCAGATGTACATTTATGTTATTTCTTCTGAGTACTTTGCTGTTTTTGCACTAAAGACAACATAGAACAGCTCTATAGAAAAGGCAGGTGCATATATGCATAGGAGAAACATCAGTTTTTAACCCATATGTTTTTAATGTTATATATGGCTATTGCTTGACTCCTTTTGCTTTACTGAACAGCGGTGCAGGAAGATACCACGCTATGAGCCAACCTCTGAAACTAAGCCAAGGGGGGTCCAGAGAAAAAGGAGCAACCCTCAAACCTGGAATCATTAGGTATGATCTGAAAATGGAGCTTCATATGCTCTTTTTGCTGGGTGCCAACTCCTCTCGCTGCAGTTGGATCATGTTCATTTGGAACAGGATCATGAAAATTAAAGCTGCCAGAGGCGATTCTAAAGAGCATATGATGGAAACAAATTGAGTCACCACCAATGTGGCTAACATTGTTGGTGGAAACTGGGACACCCTCATGAGCCATTGTTCACTGTACCTCGTCTGGTTTATGTAGCTCACTGGGTTGAAAGCTGGAGCTGCATTAACCTTGTGATTTGAGGGGGGGTTCATGCAATGTGGTTTCAATTGTCCACGGGTGCTTTCGGTTCGTACCGCACACTGCCAGTAACCATTGGTCCTACTGGTCTCCCACATTCGTAGTGGTGTCTCAGCTCACCCCACTGGAGCTGTGGTGAAGGCTGTTTCCTGATGTGGTCACTTTTAATGGGCTGCTGCTCTGTGAGTCTGCTAGGAGAGGGGGATTTATTCACTCTTGCCTCTGCCCCAATAGCAGCTGCTGCATAGAAGTTTTCCCTGAACACATTTTGCTGTGGAAAACAACTATTTATTTTTTTTTGTTGGTTTTTCAGGCTGGTTCCTGTCCTGACTTGGTCCTTGGTGCTATTGTGGAAGTATCTGAGGCCATGGTTTATTCTCCTGAGCTCTGCTCGTTTCCACAGTGCACAGAGTGAGGCTTGTACTGGCTTTACCACCTAATTCCGTCCTACTGCTCTACACAGCTCTTGTCTGTCAACGTTTTTCTGTGGGCATGGGGATGATGAGACCTACTAAAATAGCAAGCCATCACTCCAACCACCACCAAATTACAGCCATGCCTGAGGCAAATTACAACAGCTTCCTGACACTGTCACCATGCTATCTTTGTGCGAGAGATGGAGATAATGAGAATTAATTAATCAGTCTTTGATTAGAAAAAAAGAGGAGGGGGAAATCCTTCTGCTGTGATTCCACTACAAAACACATGAAACTGGTGAGGTTTTTGTTTGATGTTACTTCTCAAGTGTAGGACAGGCATTTGTAATGCAGCATTCAGGGTTGCATGGCCTCTGTCCTGGTTAGCCCTCCAAACCCACTGCTGGTGGCCCCAAGGGATGATAAGTCCTTGGTTTATAGGTAAATACATGTTGGACACTGGTATCATGACATGAGGCTGATGCGGATGTTGTTATAGTCACAGTGCAAAAACTCTTACTTTTTCAAAGGTCTTGAGTAAAGTCCCAAGTATCCTCTCCTTGACTAGAGACAACTCTGCCTTCTTTGCAGTATTGGGGGTGAAATTCTGTGTTTCACTCTTTAGACTGATGGCTATATGTTAGAAATTGTTCCCTTATGATAAAACATGAACTACATGGTGCCAGTGTCTGACTGGAATTACAATTATCTAAGTAGATTCATTTGTATCCCTTTCATAGCAGCTTTTCTCTGGGTACAAGCTATTTCTGTGGGGCATGGGAAGAACAAAATTAATCTTATAAAGAGGAAGGGGTTTACACTGAAATCAATAGTTACAGAATTAACTGGGTAAATGACTTTTTCTTAATTCTTGCTCTTCTCAGAAGATGCAGTCTTGACGGGTACACAAATCCACTGGCTGCCAAAAGCTGATATCACATGAAATATTTCATCTCAGCTGTGTTGAGCTAGTCTAGACTGCAGTATTAGAGAAAACTGAGTCTAAAAAATGTCAGTATTGGGGGTGGAAAAAAACTTTTCTGATTATTAAATATGAGTAAGTTAAGGGATAATAATGCAATTACGTTTAAAAAATGTTATCACTTCTAGAAAGAGCAGCATGGCTCTCCTGGGCAATTTTTAACTATGAGCCAAATATGTAATTTTATAGCTTAGAGTTAGATAATGCACAAGCAGAGGGTGTTTGCATTATTTCAGAGAAACAGAGCATTGGATTGCACAGGCATAAGAAGTAGGTCTGCCACATTGCTGAAATTTTTGATGCAGTTGCAGTGGCTGGAATGAGCTGCAAACCCCAGGGCCCAATTCACAGGCCAAGTTCATTTCCCTTTGTGTACCTCCACTGCTCAGAGCTCTCAGATTTTCACTTTCAGCCATGCAGGAGCAATCCTATCATTCCTTCTTACCACCAAACTTTCAGGTTTACTTCAGCTGTTCTTCAGCTGCATTTAGGGGATGCAACCCAAAAGATGCTGCAGCACCACGGCAGGTTCCCAGCCCAGCCATAGCACTTATCTCTAATGACAGTGGTAAAACCTTCTCACATGCAGTTCACAGAAATTAATTGCACCAAGAGCATCTATAAAAGCTGCAGCATCCTGTCAAAGGGAGCATAATGTCATCATTTTTCAGGGGATATCTTCTCTAAAGGCAAATAATCACTTTTCCCATTAATGATCTGTAAATGATTGGACTGAATCTTTTTCCTTCGTTCAGGTTTCAGCAAAGGTTAGGAGCAGAACATTAAAAATGCGTAGGGGGATGCTACAGTTCGAAATGCTCAGCCTGTCTTCCTGTTGCAAACGTTGCAGGCAACAGAGTATCTGACAAAAATCTTTCCTCTTTATCCTAGGGGCTATGATAATTTTTAGTTTTCCCTTTCACCCGTGACTTCAGAAATGTGACTGGTCTGCTAAAGTTGTTTGGTCTTCTACAGGCTTCCCAAACTCCTCTTTGCTGGGCACAAACCCTGTTACAAAAGCTCCTAGTACGTACTAGGTGCAGTGAATAATTTATACACCAGAACCAGTGTCAACACCTGAGTGTCCATCCTCTAAGTCTTATTAGCCACATTAATTCAGCTATACAGTAGATTTATGCTGCCTTGATCAGGAAAAGCAATATTTCATCTTTATGTTAATGCAAGACATAGGTTGCCAACTGAGCTGCTATGCATCAGGTGAGAGCAGATGGACTCCATTATGCTGCAGATAAAGTTTGTGGCCTAGAAATTTTGGCACAGGAGGGGGGAAGGGGAAGTTTTCTCTGATAAGAACACAGGTAACGGGAAGGAAAGCCTGCCTTTACAAGCTTGAGCAAACCCTTTAATGCTGGCCCTTCTGTTTTAAACACACATGTTTTGTCTGAGTTCATTTACCCTATGGACTTACAGTGCAATGGAAAATTAAATTATAAAATATGTATTTATTCATGCCAACTATCAGCCTATGCAATTCTATAGCTAGTATGTTTAGCATAATCTACTGTATATTAAAGCACTGTAGGACAGATGTTCTGCTGAGTGGAACACAGATGCAATATCAGCACCTGGGTTATCATGGACTCCCATTGCAGGTACTTGGATTAACATCTGGAAGACTCAAGTCATCAATGTAGGCCATGTGGCTTTGTTGAATTCCAGCCATTGTCATCTTCCTTCAGACACTTCCCATTCTGAATGTGTCGTGTCTTTTGCCTTTGGGAACACTCTCCTGCATTTCCTCTACTTGTGGACATGGGAATTGCATACCATGGCATCTAAATTCCAGGTCAGTGTCAAGAATTTAATTTCCAAGCAGTTCCTTTGTGCTGTTTATTTGCAAGGACCAGGTCATGGCTATTGTAAATTCTTTTCTCCTGATATGTTTCCAAGGAGTCATCAAAATCAGAGTCTTGAAAACTGAAGATTATTTTATCAGGATGTTTCTCTCTAATTTGTCATTGGCCTCTACCAATTAGCAGCAAGCTCATGTGTCAGAGACAGCTTGTATCCATCTAGTGATTTTACTGGAGAGCATTCAGCATCTTGTAGAGCAAGGGCCAAGTTTTCAGTTTATCACTTGCTTTATACTACCTGGTAGTAAATTCCCCCAAGTTAGGACCATTTAAATGCATTCCATTATTTTCAAGTTGGTTATTTCATTATAAAGTTATACTTTTAATCAGTTCTGGCCTGCCCTGTCTGCCTGCCTATAGGCAAACTGTATTTGCATACAAGTTCTGATCCCAACCCAAAGTTTTCATTTAATTTATTTTTTTCTTTTAAAAAATAGGATTCTACTTTTGATTGCCTTATTTTGCAGAAGCTAACTTGTGTGTAGTCCTTGCTACAACTCAGGATATTTATGAATGGTTCTACATAAAAAGAATCAAAATAACTAATTATAATAATACCACTAAATGCCATGTCTGGCTAGAAAGTGGAAATCCCTTCCCATTACATATTTTCTGTTTTTAGAAAAGAAATTAATCCAACTCTTGGATGAAAATTTGAAACCACAATGTTTTTCATAAGAAAGGATTTCCAAAAATACAATATTTTTAGAAAATCATGATGATTTTTCAAGTTGCTGATAAAAATGTAATTGATTAAAACTTTTTAACTGATTAACCAGAAAGCTCTATTTTAACAACACAGAAGGAAATCTCTTCAAACCAGCTCCTGTTTTC
>NW_009953200.1:294496-325402 GCF_000747805.2 Chaetura pelagica | reverse complement strand
TACAACCTTTTCCTTGAAAGGATATTTTCTATTAGAAAAGCAATTTCAGCTGAAAAGTCCTGATATGGTCTACTAATTAGAGCATCTGGTGCACCCAGCTGGCCTAAGGTAAGATCAACTACGAGTATGTAGCAGCAGATATTTGCCCAACCCGGTTGTTTCAGCTCATACGTAGAAGAGCCATCAGTGTCTCCAAGAAACTATTCCAGTGCCTGCCCTGAATGTCCTTGCCATGAGCCAGACCCTGTCCTTGTCCAGTCTGTGGCAAAAAGGAGGCCTGGGACCTCCCTTTTGGCAGGCACCTATGGATGAGAAAACTAGCAGTGAGACATTGTCTCGGATGTCATTAGGATTCAGCAAGGGGTGAGACCAAGAGCTGTTTAATCACCAGAAACATGAAGACTAACCCAAGCATGGCCTGGGTTCTCTGGAGGAAGTCAACCAGTAGCAGTGAGGCATGAATGTCTAAGTCCCTTCCAGACGTCCTGCCTGCTTCTGCCTAGAGCCACTAGAAACAAATGCCAGAGAGACTTTCTACTGAAAAAAAAAAAAAAAAGAATATTTTATAGCAATCAAAATGTGTGGGAGAATATTTTTATGAGAAAGTTTTTATTTCATAACTTTCAGTAAACTTCTTTCATTGTTTGTTTGTTTTTTTCTATGTGTTAAAAATCTACAGATTTGTACTTAAAAAAACAATAGTATTATTTTTTTAAATTTTAGCATCATGGACTGGCTGATAGAAATGAGGGACCCTCTGAGCCCTGGGATCCATGCTCACATCTTGTAATCCCATATGTGAGTTCATCAAGCTCTATCTCAAAGGTCCCTGGGGCTGTTGTTCCCTTCCTTCCCCTGTCCCTACACCCTCCTGGGACAGCTGCTGGGAGGCTCACGCTGTCGGGTCCCTTCATCAAACTTCTCCTGAAGCTCATTAATTGCCCAATGATATCCATTCATACTTGTTTTAATAACAAGCCTTCTCCTGGGTTCTTTTAACCCCATTGGTTTATTTATAGGCAGAAATTGCATCTTTGACTTTGTTTTCTTGGGCTGAGCAAGCTAACTAATTTAAACTCCTCTGAAAATGGTGGCACTCCTCTGCTCACCTTCAAGTCTTTCTTTCCAAATGTCCTCATCTGAATTAATCTGAACTGGTACCAGGCAAAGAAAGGTCAACCTGACACACACTACCTTCAAGAAACCCATATGGTAAAAGTAGCTCATTTTGTATGGACTTCCACAGCCATAGTTGTTCCTTCTTTCAGTTCTTATTCCAATCTTAAACACAATTTATCCACCTAAGGGCTTTGAACTTGCCTGAATCAATCTTTTCCTTTTCCTAAATGCACCTCTGTAAATCCTCACAGGAAATGCCACATGGTGCATTTCAATTTGCTGCATTTCCCTTTTTCTAAATTTCAAGCAGCTTCTAGAGCAAGAACAAGTTTGTCATAAAGAATTAATATGTTAGGGGGACAAATACATATGTGAAAACACTTCTGTGTATACATATGGGAATAAAATACATTTTACACATAAAAATGTGTATACATATAAATATGTGGATTTGTGAAAATGATAGGATTATAGAAGTAGAAATATATAACTAAAATAAAAGTGGATATTTCAAGGTAAAAAAATATAAAGTTACTGGATCTAACTTGGGACCTAATACTGTTGGAATGGAGGGGGAATCTACAGATTGAAATTGTCAGTACTAGTGAATGGGAACAAGTGCAAAATGGGAGATAAAGATAATGGTTCTTGGAATTTTTCCTTATCCACTGAAATTAATACTGGTTTGAGTCACATTTCTTGTACCTTTGTTTAGTTAAGACTTGCAGCACAACAGTAGTGGGTTTTACAAAGCCACTTTTTGCTTTGTTAAACAAATGCACTGTTAATTTGAGGAAATAATATTCAAAGCTTAACAAACATTGGTAAGTATAGCTGTTGTTCAGTCACAGGAATTCTTTTCAACATACTACTTGGATTCAACAGATAAAAATAATTCAGAATTAACTTGGTCTACTCAGACCCTAAATGCAAGCACAGTTTCCATGGAAGTCAGCATGTTGTAGGGCAGAATTTAGTCTGTGTGTTTAATTCATCTTAATCACTATTATTAATTCATAAGTACTGTTTCCAGAAATGTATTCAGTTAGTTTTACATTAGTCAAAATCAATTGTATGTGATTTATTTTGATCATTCAAGATTACAATTTTGATGTATTTGCTCTCATCCTGTATGTCAAGCCAGGCAAAGAGGAAATGCACTGCTAAGGAAGAGGCACCTTCTATCTATTCAATTCATTATTTCTTTTCCTTTATCAGTAATTCACATAATCTTTGGGGCAAGCCTAGCTCTGGTGGGCTTTGACAAAGTGGGATGATGCAGTGAGTGATGAAATGACATGAAGATGTCCAGCTAGACTTGGAAGCACAACGTGGTGGTTGTGCCATGTTGGTGGCTGTAGACAATATAGGTTCTCTGTTCTGTAGTTAGACAAAAATGTAAGAGAGTTGGCCTGAAATCTGGCTCAACACCATCACTTATTAAAAGTGGTTCAAATTTGGATCTCATTTCATCCAAACAAGCAACTTTTTGGAGACTAGTTTCAAATAAAGGGTTTAGTTTCTTCTTAACCCCCACCAATTTCTGTGCTGCAAGTGATGTGATAACCTTGTGCAGACTGAGAGGTTTGGGCAGGTCTGCAGTGCTTCAAACATGGAAATTCATGTGCAACCTGATCCTACCCAGTCTTTGGTAGTTTCTGTGATTTCACAGTGAGTATGTGGGTTTCTCCAAGCAAGGCCATGCAATCTGGATCTCAATTAGATTTGTAGTTTTCCAATTCCCCAAACCCTGCCCCAGATATCCACCTTGCAGCAGCAGCTCATCCCGCAGTGCTGGCAGGCACTTGGGTGAGAGCTGAGCCCAGGCAGGACAGCTGGATGCAGGCCAGGAGCTTGTCCCAAAATTATCTGCTGTGAAGTGCACCCGTTTCACTGGGAGCTGGAAAATAAATACAGCCAAAGACAGCTTTACCTGGACCTCCCCCCACCCCTAATTTTGAACACACAAGGTGAGGGCTCACATATATTTTTGCCTGTTGTTTGCTTCCAGCTTGCAGAAACACTGACTACAACCATGTCTTACTTTTCCAGGAAGCTTTGCTGGAGATTTCTGTCGGAATAACTCGAAGAATCGGGCCCTCGGTTTATAAATACAAGTGGCAACTTCAGGTCAGCACAGTGAATAAGGGTTTTGTCTTGCTGTTTTTCTCTACTATTACGTTGAGCCCTGCTCACGCTGTCTCCAGTTTGCACTTACTCATGCGTGTTGCCAGCTGGAAACACCACTAAAGAATAACACTGGGTGTTCAAGTCCATTCAAATTCCTACCATGATTATTTGCCTTCTGAAGACTCCCATTAGCTTCCCCACAGATCTTTGTCTTTCTCCCAGTCTTTCCAGTTTAGTATTTTGGAAAAACAAAACAAAACTTCTCATTTTTGTCTCTTTATTGGCATCTCCATATAAAGACCACTCTACATGGTGAGAGAGGAGACAAAAAACAAATAAAATCAAAATCATACTCACTAAGCCCTGGTCATTAAACCTGAGATCCAGTCAAGAGGAACCTCCCTTGCTTTGCATGGCTGTTGTATGGGGAGCTTGGTTAAACTGAATTCATAAAGCTTTCGTGGAATTAAAACAGCATGCTGTGTACCAAGATGCCTTCACTTCCTGTGCCTTAATGTTAAATCCTATAGTACTGTGGATCTTATAAATGATTGAGTTATTTTTAAACCACTGGATGTCTTCCAGTCACTCTATTTCACACTGGATTAATTATGTAAGAATACTGACTTGTTCGTCACTAATGTTACAACTTTTAAAAACAACATGCTGTTTAAATTCAAGTTTGGCAACTCTTGCCTGAATCCCCTCAAATTTATGACACCACACCCATAGCATAATAAAATCTTTAGTGGTCCTTTGTCTTTTAGCTTGCCTTCTATTTTTTCTCAAGGGTGTTTTATGCTGGAAGATGCATACAAAGTTGTCCAGATGTTATTTGTATCAGAGCAGGGATTTCAGTCCAGCTATCTGTGGTTGCAAATGTTTATTTTAATGAGTTATTGTGCAATCCTTGCTGTGTGGACCTCAGTGGCCTTATGTGTATGTTCTCAGCCATGCCAGCACATTGTTTGTAGGTATTTTACTCCAAAAGCACTGTTCCTGGCCGTTGAGGGTGGGGGGGAATGTCACACCTGTAGGAGCACAGACTGGCTGGGTGCGAAGCTGTGGCAGGGCTGGTGGGTGGGAGCAGGACACATTTCCATGTGCTGAGACAAAGAGCTCAGCTTGGTGACCGCAGAAAGAGCTGGGAGTTTATTTTACCCTAGTTATTGCAACAAACAGAGGGGTGGGTTTATCGTACATATTTGGGACTCTAGTAAAATCTTAACCCGTGTTTCCTTGATACTGGAGTAAACTGTTAGTCTCATAACTAAAAACACGCTACGTGTGCACCAGTTAAGCCCGCGGGCTTCAGCTCATTAAAACAAACTTAGGCAAGTTTCGTTGTGCTGTAAAGACTTTGAACAGTTGCTGGAGGAAAATATCTGCTGAGCTCGGGGGCTTCCATCCAGCCTGGAAGCTGAGCCAGGGGGTGTGTAGTACTGAGGGTCTTCCTGCAGGCTCTGCTCTACCTGAGCAGGTCACGTCTTACTGAGGTGTCAGAGGAGTTCAAAGCTAAATTCAGATGCTAAAAGTGCCCAGATTTGCATTTTCAAGAAACTTGGACAACAAAGATAATGGCAATTAATGCAACTCAGTGTTTGTTTGCACTTTCAAAGAATCAAGCCCATTTAACCTTTAAGATAATACCACTAGTATTTTTTTCAAGTTGTTTTATGTATTAACAGTCACATATTATTTTAATGTGCTCAATTAATACAGTTACGCTTAAGCCTTTATTATGTCGTTTAAACACACATAATTTCCTTTTTATAGGAATTTGTGTGTGATTTACCCTGCTGCATTCTGCTCCCAACATTCCAAAATCAAGCTTGAAATAATTAGATTTAAAAAATACAATTGGAATTGTTCTTTGCCTTTTTACTCCTCGGCTTCATCCTTGCATTTTGAACGTCTTGATAATAAGGACCAGGGGCTGGGTTTTAAGGGCAAAAATCAATGTTTTGATCATCATATGATTTCCAGAGCTTGTGCTTTTAGTTAGATGGCACTAGTGAAATGGGTATGTACTGTCAGCAACCCAGCCCTTGTTTGTCATTCTGCCCAACCCCACTTGTTTTCAACACCATTCAATTACACAGGGCTTTTCCACAAGGAAATTAGTCCAAATAACTATCTTATCCTCAAATTGAAGATATCATGTCAGTCATGAGTGACATCAACCCTGCCGTGGAGATAGCTTAATTGGGAACCAGTGAAAGCAGTTAACAGATGGCCTTTTATAAATCCAGGGCTGGGATGGACGTTAAATATTTGTGTTTATGAGATTATGGAGTTGGAAGAATATGTGACATGGCCTTTCTGATGAAACCCCATGTGCCATGTGCATGATGCATCTCCTGCAGTTGGTCCCAGAGCATCCTTCTTTATGCCAGTCCTCAGAACAAAAAGGCAAAATATTTGATCTTGGAGCTTCTCCACACCAGGGAAATCCCGGGTGGAATAAAAAGCAATCCATCCCACAGAGCCTGGGGCAATTCCCATCAGTGAGATCCAGCTCTCCTCCAGCAGCAGCAGAGCGAGAGCTGCAGATCCAGGTGCTCCAGTGGTCCCTCCATCTACAGGTCACAGAGTTAGAAACCCCACAACAATGCCTGAGAAAAAAGCAAATCCCCATCTCAGGTCCTGACAGCCTGGAAATCAATTGCTTCTCATTTATGGTTGTAGAACTTAAATGTATTTGCAAATTTGAAAGCAGCTGTTGATGCTCGGCAGTAAACTGGTTTTGTTTTACAAAACCTTTGCTGTTTGGTCTTAAAGTAGGGAAGTTTTGCATGTATCGAGTGCTCCGCTTCGAGTTTCAGGGAAGATTTTGTCTCGCTGCCTCTGTGACATATGGTAATGCTTAGTGTGTGCTGTATGGCCTGGAGCCATCCCGCTGCAGCCTGTATGCTCCTCAGATCTCCCAGGCGAAGGGAAAAGGGACATCAGTTTTTGAATGTGAGGGACCTCCTAGAAAAAGTCAGAGGACGGCACATTGTGCTGGTAGGGAGGACAGGATGTTCCTCCCCCCAGGCTGAGGCAGTTCCCTACGTGGAGCCAAGGTGAGGGTGTGCTCTCCCAGCATTAGCCTTTTGGATTACAGGGATTATGAAAGAGACCACTAGTGCACCATAAAATACCTTGCAGATCTTGGCCATGGGAAAGCTGCAAATAATCCTGCCTCCCAAGGTAACCCAGAGGAAGTGGTGATGTGGAGGACAGCACCATGAGACCTTTTCTCGTCTTAGTTTTGGGAGGAGGACGTTCCCATCACCACCGTTTTTTTACAGGGTGCAACTAACCCTGCTGAGAAATCCCTGTGTGTTTTTTTTCACACAGACTGCTCCCAGACTCCCTGGGAAGCTGAGGCAGGTCCAGCAGCATCCCCAGCACAGCCCAGCAGGCACTGAAACCCACCCGTGTCCATGTGTCAGGTTGGAAGAGGAGGGAAAAAGCATGGCTTGCGGTGAGAGAGAGGGCTCCGGGTCTGGCTTTGCAGACTCTTCTTGGCGATGTTATTAATTCGTTCTGGGACCTTGGGAGACTCATTTAACCTCTCTTTGTCTCAGATTCAAACCTCTACAAGCAGTTATTATAACATTTGGCTGCATTATGGCATTGTTGAAAGGCTTAATTAAATTAAGCGTTCTGAGATCTTTGAATGAAAGGTGCTATCCAAGTGAAAGCCTGTTGATGATGATAACTCTAAATTAAGAGGCTAAGTCCTTCACAAGTTTTACTCCGTCCTTTTGTTAGACAAAGCTATTTTTAAACACTGGATTTGATGTAGGATTAAAAGTGTTTTGGGAGTGCCATGTGTATAGACATGACATCTGACCCACGGTAAGAGTGATTTGTCAATGGAGACTTTTAATGGAGGGAACCAACCACAATTCAGTCACATACGTGTCAAACATGTCCTGGTCACAAATAATAAACCTATATATTTTAAAGTTTCTTTTTAAACCCTTATTTGAGAAGAGTGTCTAGTACTTTTAGCTGTTTCAGGAGAAGTGCTAGCTCAGGTGGGAAACGAGAGGGAGCTACTCGATAAAAGTAGTTAGCAGGCATCATGGCCAAAAGATTCATAAACAGATGTCTTCTCCTTCAAACCTGTGAGTACATCATGGGAAGGACAGCATGCAAAGTATGTTGGGACTTCCACTAGTTGGTAACTTACCAGCAGTGAGGAGGCAAAATTCCAAAGTCCTCTTTTAATTTACATTCCTTTGCTACTTATGCAAAAACTCTTGTGCTTTGGCAGGATGGCTGTAGCCCTAAAACTCGTCTCCTTTCTTCTGCCAAGCTTTTCTTCACCTGTTTCTTCAACTCAAGTTCCCTTCTTCCAGCATCCCTGACACACTGATCTTAAGCACCTTTTTTTCATTTGGCATATTTTCTTCTGAATTTAAAAGACACAGTTTTCCTAATTGCTTTTATTGGGAAGCCTTATTGACCAATGTTATCCTAACAGTAACCCCAATAGGTCATCTTCCTCTGTCACTGTTGCCACTTTGAGCAAGATATCAATCAGCCTTTCCCATCAGCTTGTTCTACTTTTTTCAGAGTTTCATTCTATTGCACAAAATCTACCTTTTCAAAGTCAACAGGAAAACAAGTCTAAAGATTTTATCAGCATATTTTAAATGGATTAATTTTTTGTGAGTACCCTAGATGCAGGACCGCATCTAGTTTCTGAGTCTGGGCTTGTTAAAGGTCTGCTTTACAGCCTATAATATAATAAGTGGGAGTCTCTCAATAGACAGGAAGGATGGTATTTTGGTTAAAGCCTTCAGGAGATCAGGATTCAGCTTCTAGCTCTGCATGCTTCCTGTGTGGTTTTGGGAAAGACACTTTGTGCCATAATTCCCCATCTGCAAACTAAAGATGATATTACATCCTGTTTCTCACCTTCTCCCTGCAAAGCTCTAAAGCTGCAGAGGCTGCAAGCACTGTAGAGCAAATACTGTCACTTTTATATGCAGCTCTTTCCACAATAGCTTTTTCACTCTCAGCTGAAGAGTAATGACTATTGTAGTGTTAATAATAAATAATAATTGTAATCATACATAATACTTTTAGCCTTACTTGCACTTGAGGTTAATTCTTCCAGACTTCCTGGAAGTTTATCTTGGGACCAGCCTGTGTAAAGAATAATCATATCAAACTGTGCTAAATAAGGTGGATTTCTTTTCTCATATATTTTCCCTCTATTTACTGAAGGAGAATGAACAGTAGACTTAAGACCATCAAACTCATTTCACCTTTGTTATATTTAAACTAATTAGTCTCACAGATGAAAAACACATTTCTCAGATTCCAGATAATCTTAAACAAAACACTTCACGCTGATTTTATTCTGCTTCTATCTGTGCAAAGATTAAACAAACCCCACAGTTGGTTTCATCTGCCAGGCTCTAAAAAAAAAAAAAAAAAAAATTAAAATAAAAATCATGCCAGAGAGAAGAGAGGGGGGAAATAAATCCAAGGCAAGGTTTGCACTGCTATGGGTTTGCTCATCCTTAGTTTATCTTCTGCAAATGAGCGTGTATAAAACAGTCCACCTACTGTTCTAGTTGCTACGATATAATGCAGTTCCACTGAATGATCCTGTTAACTTAACCTTCAATTTGCTGGGATTTGAACTCTGAATTACAGCTTACTAACATAGTTTAACAGCTGGTACAAGGGCTTCTTTTGAATTTTTAATCACATGAATTAAAGATTGCTGGAGATGCTTTTCAGACCTCCACTAGCAGTGATCCAATGTACAGAAAGACAAGTATAGGTAGCCCCTGGAGGATTAAGAGCACAAAGGTACCATGGCTTGTGAAGCTATGCTGCCCTCTTCGCTTGCCAAATTAGGAGTACTAGTGCAAATTATTCATATGAAGATAAATTCGCATTAGGGCTCCTCCAAATGGACCCTGAGACAGCTGATTTTAAAATCCCCTGTTTTTTTAGCTTGCATTTTTATCCACAGTGTGCATTGCAGAGCGTGCAGGTTTGGAAGATAAAGCTCAGTTTAGCAAAATGTTTCTTTTGTTTCATGTATAAGGGGAACACAGACACACACACAGGCAAGAGAGAGAAATATATATAGACTGATTGCAACTGATATCTGGAATGCAATGAAAACAAACACGACTGTCTGTGGATGTTTGGGGGTGGATGTAATAATTTGTTGTCGTACAGCGTGGGGAATGCGCATGTTTAGATTCTGCACTCTTTGCATCTCTGGTTATTTACTCCAAGAAGTACTTTCTTATTGAGGATATTTCTCAGGGAAAGGGAGGGGAAGAAAAAGAAAAAAAAAAAAATATTAAAAAAATGCAGTTCAACTGGAAGCTTCTCTCCCCTAACACGCCAGCTGATGAGTGCTGTGAGAACTTGGGAAAACAGACCCTGCCTCCCAAGTTCACTAGCCTGCAAGCCTGAAGATCAGCATGGTAAAGTTGATGGAGCTGTTTAAACAAAGTAAGCAGAGAAAGGAGGGGAAAAAAAATAAAATAAAACAACATTAGAAAAATGAGGGCAACAGGAACAAGAAAGCATGTTGCTTCTTAATTATGCTGTGTTCTCTCTCTAATGGATTGGCCTCCCCACACTCTCTAAGTGAAGCAACTGGCATGTGGCATCCTCTGCAGCGAGAGGAGCAGTGGCGGGTGTGCAGCTGTTCGTGCTGACACACAGGTGTTTGGGTTTTGGAGCTGTTAGCTAGGCAGATTTTTTAAGGGTGTACGGGGGAATCATCTGCAGTTGTTACACAGAAAGCGAGTTGTCCAAGAAGACGGGAGTTAATGATTATGTAAATCCTGTGCCGCAGCCAGGCGCGGAGCCGGGCTCGGACCCGCAGCTCCCTGCTCCCTGCCAGCTCTGGGTCACCGTCTGGTTTCCTTGCTCTTCCCTTTTTGTGGGGTGCTGCCTGTGAGTTGACAGGGGGGGACAATCACGGTAGTGAAGAGGCAGGAAGATCAAGTGGTGACAAGTGCCAGCGGTAGCCAGGGCTATAGCCGCTCCTCTCAGAGGGCATGGCATGGCTGGGAAGGGAGAGGTGGCCATGAAGAGGTGGTGCTGAAGCTATAGGGATTGTTTTGGCAATGCTGAGGGAAAGCTTTAAGGTGGGGGGAAAGTTCCAATGGAGCTTTGGCAGCTTCAGTCCTTGCTCCTGCACTTAGAGATCATGCCTGCCTTGATAATCCTGAGCAATGCGCTGGCTTTGGGAAGTGTATGGTTGGCAAAGAGTGCATTTGAGTGGAAACTGGGAGTATCACCCGTTCATACCAAATTCCCTCTATGGATAGCAAGTGATTTGCCCTTTTTCTTTTGCAAGTCTCTTAATATAACTGTGCCTCAGTTTCCCCAACTGATAAGTTATTTGCTTTCATGAAAGGACAAATGTTGTAGAGATAAAGGATAGTGTGCTGTATTTCCTGTAAGCTACTAGTATATATAAACCTTTATGTTTTTAATGAGCCATTCAGAATTGGTAAATGAAGCAAAGGTGTTAAGAGTAACTGGGAGACCTCAAGATTAAAGCTTTTGATGGGCTTCAGTGGAGCAGTCAAATTCTCCTCCCTGTTCAGGGTGATCAGAGGGCTGCTGATGGGCCTGTTTGCCACCCCCACCTGATGGCTCAAGAGGGGAAAAATGCTCAAACTTCCTGTTTGGCCACTTTTGGACACAATTGCAGCTTGCAAGGAATTAAAATTTGGGTTGTGTGCTCTGGGACCCTCAGGTTTTGCACAGGGGGTTGGAACTTGATGACCTCTAACATCCCTTCCAACCCAAACGATTCTATGAGTCTGTTGGTGGTCCAACCAGGTGTCCACACCTCCCTGCCTGCTGCTGCTGCAGTGATAGGCACTGACCTCTGAAGGTTGCATCTCTCTGGTGATGGCTGAGCATCACTTTGATGGGCAGCACCAGGAGAGCAGCAGGATCAGCATGGCCAGCCTTAACACTCTCCTGTAACTCAGATTTGAGTGACGAAACCAAAGAATGTGGAGCAGCTGGGAGTGGGTCTGAAAGTACTCATAGTGGGTGAACTGAGGAGTGTTACATTTCTCTCCCGGGAATAGACGTTTTTTCCTCCTAGAGTTAAGTCTTTTATTTTGTTTGTGTTTTCTGCTCTTAGTTTTTGCTCCTTTCCCTGTAGCTGACAATGGGAAATAAATCAAATTTATCCCTTCTTCCTTGCTGTTTCCCAGAGAGGAGGAAAGGGGCACCTCAGCCCATTCTCCCGTGACTCCCAGCCTGGCTCACTGATCTCGGAAGTTTTTTAAGGGCGCTGGCATCACTACACGGTTCCTGGGGTCTGGATGTTACCATCCATCACAGCAGCTCTGGTTCCAGCCCTTGCTAAACATCTGAATTTCCTGCTGGCTCAATGAACAGTTTTTCAGCTTGTGGTACATTGTGCAGCTACCGGGTGAATGGGACTGAGCGTTCCCGGTTGGCTCCGAGTGCCGCGTTCACCTGAGCTCGCTGGCAGGATGAATAGTTCACCACGGTTCTAGTGCTAAACCCCCTTTGTGAACTAGCAGTGAGCCATGGACCTTATTACAAAGGCCGACAGCTCCCTGGAAACTTAAATCCACTCTTTTTCCTTTCCCTACCATAGGGAGCTAAAAAGGAAAAGGACTTGGTTGGTAGGCATGTAATATAACAAAAAAACCTCTGTTGTGGCAAGATCCAGACTCCCCAGTAACAATGAGGATTATGCTCTCACATCGAAAATGCAGTTGCCAGTTTTAACTGCAGCTTCTTATTATAGATTCCTACAGTGTACATTTGTGTCAGGGGCTGGGGTGTTTAACTTAAGTCAAGTCTGGGTAGAAAAGAGAGCTCAGCATCTTCTGGGTTTGCTTTTTTTTTTTTTTTTTTTTTTTATGGGGGGAAAAGATGCAGCTCGATCTGTTTTGGTTCTACTTTCCCCCAAACGACTTCTCAGAGAGCTTTAAATAGCCTGACACTGGCACTGGGCAGGAGCTGGCAGAATAATGGATTTTTTTCATCTGATGGCTCGCCAAGGTTGTTTTCAAGAAAGAGAAGTAGAAGAAGAAGGAGAAAAAAAATATAAAAAAAACTCCTTTTCCATGCCAGTCATTCATTGCCTGCCAGTTCCCATGGTTCTCCTATGGATGGTAGCCACAGAACTGTTCAAAGTACAGTAAACACTGAGGAAAGTGAAAAGAAACTCATGAAGCAGAGAACAGCAAAGGACAAGTGTTGGATGCAGGTTACGTGGTAGTAAGAGTCACTTAGGGATGATTTTAGGATGTACCAGGAATGCTTACCTCGTTCCCAGCAGCAGCTGGACCAGAGTGCTGTAGGGTGGACCTGATTTCTGCTGAATGGGTAAACCTACTGATGATAGAGCAACATCATTATGAGGGGGTTGTGGGGAGACAGAAACACTTTTCTGGGGTATCAAATATGGAAAAGAAAGTTTTCTACCAATGTAGACAGCTGCACTTGGGAATAATCTGTATGGTCCTTTGCATGTACTGGTATTCCCAGGCTTGTGCCATCACACTGCTATCTTCTTTTCTGCTCCTTCAGACTCTGGACTGGAGTAAGTGGGTTGTTGTGTTGTTTTTTTTAAATTAATAATTCTTGTTTGTTTCTTTTACAAGTCAGGGAATGAACAGAAAAGAGAGGAGGTGAAGTGTTTTATTTTCCCTCCCACGTACCTGATACACTGATGTGAAATCAGTTTTATTACCTCTAGGGCAAGGGAGCTACAGATAGAGATGGGTTTTTTACAAGACCACTTGTTGGGTTGCCTTCACTCAATGTAATGCATTTAGTCTCTGAGGGACAAGGGAGGTGATATCCTGAAGAAAAGATTTATCACATTCAGAAGAAAACTTTTATATAGAGAGAGAGAGAGGTTATCACTACAGTTTTCTCTGATACATTTAAGCACAGGACAAGTGTTCAAATGGGTCAAAATCTTCCCTCTCTGAGTGGTACAATGTGTTCTCTGTATCAGTTCCCCTTTAATATTTTTTTTTAACAAAAATCTGTTTTCTTTAACAAATTGATCAAAACCCTACAGATACATTTTTCAGTTTGGTTATGAACTACCCAAATGAAACTATACTGGATGGGATCTGAGGACAGCATTTAGCTGACTCTGATACAGGGTATCCTGGTTAAATGATAACATGAAATCTCACTGCCCTTGGACAGTTCAGGGTTGGCTCATTTCTCTCTTGAGCAACTTGTGTCAGAGGTTGGCTCCTTGCCATTACCTTACCTTTTGCTATTCTACTTGCTCTCCCTGGTGCCACCCTGGTTTATCACTCTTTTGTAAAATGAAAATTCAAAAAAGGAGTAATTTATAATATTATATTGTGTCTTTACATATTTGTATAGAAGGAAACCAAAAGCACCAAAACCCTCCAAAATCAAACCATCCCCTAAAAGACCAAGTAAGTGCACTTGGTGAAGAGGCATTTGAAGATGTGAAATAGGAGCCTTTACATGGCTGGATTGACTCTGGTGAAGATCAGAGGAGCTGAAAGACGTAGAGGAATGTTATACTGCCCGACAGCCACAGAAAGTCTTCGTACTGGAGCAGAGCAGCTTCACAACAACATGTAAAAGGCAGTGACAAGCATGTGCAGGTACCTGAGGATTTCCAGACTGTGAGGATCATGGTGCTCCCCAGTAAGGTGAGACCCTTGGTCCTGAGCCATATCAGCCTGTGCAATCAGAAGGTGGATGCTGGGATGGCTGGGGATCCGTGCAGAACACGTGCTCTATATTGGTGTCAGTAGAAGAGGTCTCAGGGAGATCACTGTTGTCTCACCAACTCCCTCACCAGCTTCCAGACTCCTCTCTCGTGCAGCTGCAGCCATGATTCATCTCTGTTCCCATGCTCTCCTCACCAGTGAGGGTGCAGCAGGCACCTGGTGTGCTAAATAATCCTCAAGCAGTAGACTCTGAAATCATTAACTCTTCAGGTGCCACGTTAGGGTATTTTGCAAAGCAGATGCCCTGTCTTGGGATAGAATCCCTCAGGGAAGAGGTGGAAGCTCTTTCTTACTGAAGCCATGGAACAGAGGAGGATAATGTTGCAGATCTATGTACAGGACAGCCTATTTCACAGAAATGGAAGGGTCTTAAATGTGTATGGGTCTTCTCAGCACACTTGCAAGTAGTATTGAAGAAGACAGATGTGAGATAGAGATGTGAGAGTCTGAAAGCCTCTCAGTCCCCATCTCAGCTGTAGGAATGTAGGGAGCACTGCAGTGTCAGGGCAGTGTCTGAGTGAGGTCAGCCTGGATGCTGATAAGCAGGAGGAGGCTGAGAGCTCCTTTTGAATCGCTAAAACCAAAGATTAGTGCCAGCCAGGTTGCTCCTTGGGTTGCTTCCAGCACTACACATCAAAGGGCTGTGAGGGGAATGACTGGCTGAGGAGTTGAGGAGACCCATCCACTGTGCACATCTTAGTGTCTCTGCAACCCTTCCCTCCATCACCAGGTTTCCAATGGTTTAAGAAGTTCATGCCCTTTTCTGTACTAATTTCAAGGAACAGTATGGCCTTAAACATGTGTACTTCAAGACACAAAAGAGGAAGGAGAGTTGGCAATGGCTCCCTTTTGGACTTTTCTCCAGCTCCTTATGCTCCAGCAAATGAAGGAGTAGGAGGAACACACTCTATGCCAGCGTGTCCCCCTTATGACTCCACATAGAATCAGAGAATGGTTTGGATTGAGAACACCTAGTTTCAGCTCCCTTGCCTGTGTAGGGACACCTCCCACTGGGCCAGGTTTCTCAAAGTCCTGTCTAGCCTGATCTTGAACACTTCCAGGGATAACTTCAAGGTGGTGCACCAGCCCCCCAGTGAGGAGCCTCTTTTGCTCTCCTGATCACCCACAAGGGACTTCACCACAAGGACCACAGCTGAAGAAAACTTCCTGTCATACAGAAGAAAATGCTCTGTGTGTCAAAGAGGACAGGCCTAGTGTCTACAATACACATTAAAACAAACAAAGAAACAGAAAGTTGAGAAAAGAGATGTCTGGTCATCTGAGTCTGAATTCTGACCTTTTTTTCCTGAGCATTCAGAGGTCCAAAATGATATTCAAGCAACAGAGCACATGTGTGGACCTCTGGCTTTGCAGCACACCTACTGTGGATCAGTTACCTTGCTGGATAGTCACTGTGATTCCAGGGACACCAAGTGCTGAAGGAACGACAGGGAATCTGTTTAAATAAATAAATAAAAAATTCAGAGACCTTAGAGAAAGATTATTTAAAGCTTAAAAGAGTTTGGGAGAGTATTTGTTGATGTTATCCACTTCTCTTTCCTTCCCCTTTTCTGGTCCCAGTTTTCTGCCATGTTGACTTGTGCAGCAGAGATGGTCTTGCCAAACTTGTAAAAGGCAGCATAGTGGAAAGGTCTAAAGTAGTATAGTATGACAGAGCATGCAAGTCATTATCATTCTAATATTGCCTTTGTAATGAGAATGAGGGCAGAGCAAATTATTGTGAAATACTCTGTAAAACTTTGAACAATATCACAGTTCCCTTGCTGCCTAAGTTCTCATCCTTAGCTTTAATGACAAGTGGATTCTATGGGTGTCTTCATAAAAGTGCTCTGTAGCTTGGAGGAGGCTGAAATAAAAAGATTTGTGGTAATTTCCATGGTAACTATTCATTTTTTTCCCCCCAACTGCATAAAGAAAACTTGCCTCACTGCAAGGCTGAAAGAAACGAAAGCTAACTGAAGAGCTTAGGGATTTTGTTGTATTTGATTTTTGTTGTATTTGTTTGTTTTAATTTCAGGTCTGTCAAAACTTTGGCACTAATTCCTGCCATCTGAGCAGCACAAAACTGAGGTTAAGATATTTTTATTATACCTAGATACACGTATATCATAGAAGTCCCATACAGTATGATTTTCTTGGTAGTGATACCAAGCTGTTTACCTGGACTATTTTCCAGAGATGCTCCTTTTGCAAAACTTTGGGTGACTCATAACTGTCAATCCCTTCCAGATCCCTGAAGATAAAGCAGTCAAAAAATTGTGATGTTCCCAGTTTGGAGCACCAGCTGTAGAAGGGTACAGAGAAAAATGCTGACCAGGTTGGAGAGACACCTGTCCTGTGGAGGTAAGTCCCAATCAATTCTGAGTGCTTGTTTCTGAGTGATTATGGTGCTGAAATAAGTTCTTCAAGCCAACGACCCACCTTTGCAGTAGACAATTAGACCAAGAGGGTTCACTAGGATTGATGTTAACTAACAGAGACACAAGACTGTGTATGTCCCACTGTTGTGTACTGTTTAATGTTGCTTCACATTACTCTTCTATATTCTCATTAATATTTGTTTTTTATCTTACTGCAGACTTATACACACTCAGAGGTTTAAATAAAGCAGGTTATGAGTTGTTTCATGTAAACTCCTCTTGAATGTGTTCACAAGCTGGCTTTTGTCACCTTGACTTTCTTTGACATTGGACATGGCAAATTAAAATGCAGAATGAAATGAAAGTTTTAACAAATGTGCAAAGTGTCATTAACACCAAGGAAGCTGGCATTTCAGAAAAGTGTAACTTAGGTCTTTGGTCTTCAGGTAGAAGAAGGTGCAGGCAGAAAGGATTTGTGTTTTTTTCCAAAACCAAGTTGTGATCCATGGAGGAGACTGGGAGAGAGGGAAGGAAATAGGCTCCTTGCTGGGCTGTGAGTACAATCCAGGTCAGGCCACAAAGCTACCATGGCACTTCTACTCATGGAGCTTTGTGTCTTTGGGATGTGTTTTGTTTTTTGGAGTCTTCAGTGGCCCCTGTGGAGCATAGGAACCCTCCACATGTGTACAGGTGCCCAAGAGCGACTCTCTTGAGCTGGGCTAATGATCTATGGTGGGTTGGGCTAAAGGTCCCTCAATGCCACTGCAGTCTCTGGCAGTGTCCCTGAAATCAGGACAAGGAACATCTTAGATTTCTTTTTAAATGCTTTTCTGGAAAATAGTGATGATTCAAGATGACATTTGAACTTGGATTGTGAACATCTGGGATTTGGTTTCAGGCTCATCTGTAGTGAATGTGAGAAGAAGCGTAGCTTCACGGTTAACTTTTAGCTTATGTGACAGCATTTAATGGGGCTGTTAAAATGTGTAAAAGGTGGCACATTCATAAGGAATTGTGGCTCCTCATCTGGTGAATGATCTGCTCTGACCACAGCATGCACCTGCTTTACATGAAAGGACTGGAGCCTCACAGGATCTGAAGGCTTCAGTCCATTTGGTTTTGGCAGAGTTTGCACAGGAATAGAGAAGGTGAGAGGGTCTGTGGGGGTCTGAGAAACCCACCCTCCACCTCACCCTGATCAACTCCTCTAGAAAGTCTTTATTCAGAGAAGGTGAAGCACAGGACTTATTTCATACCCAGGTCATGGCCTTCAGAGGAAACATTTTAACTGAAGAGTCTGCCACACCAGATGACTATTTTCCCTCATAGAAGTTTGAGTAAATAAGTTCTCAGTACTTCAAAATATCAAGTTAGAGGTGCCTCAGAAGTCTAGTGAGAAGTGTGTGGTGGTGAAAGAGTTAATTGTAGCATCAATACTTTTCTGAGAAAGCAGTGGGGGAAGAAATCTGGACCCAGATCCTAAACTCTGGTTCCAGCTAAGCTTCACAGGGTGAGTTTGAACATTCTCTTTAAAAGGCAAAAACAATGCGGTGCCCCAATTATTCCTTTATTTTGCAAAATGTCAAACTGCATGTGATCCATTTAATTTCTACAAGTGTTCCAAATGGGAGAGCTGTCTTGATGTTCCTTTAATTGAGTAATACCCTGCATAGAAAATATAGATTCAAATGTCCCTAAAAAATCTGCCGTAGACCTAGCACACACACATATAGAGCTTCAGTTCAAACCTGCTCTAAACTCATGTTTGGAGTGAAAATTCTATTTAACCTGTAGTCATAACTCCTTACTGAACTCTCCTGCTCTATTTTTCCTTCAGTCTGGCTCATGAAAATTATGGCTTTCTTTTTTCTTTTTTTTTTTTTTAAAGTTGTCTATAAGATCTTCATGTTGTGATGGATCTGTGCTACACATTCACCTCCCAGAGCTGAGAAAAGGTCACTGGCAGTTCACTCTCTCCTTAAAATTTGAGAGACTGAGTTGCTCTTTAGTACTAAAGTTACATATAGAAGCTGTGAGACATAAAACCAATATTATGCCAGCTTGTCAAAAATTTGCCAAGCAGCTGTCCCTCAGGTTTCTTGTATATGTGTAGATGCATATATATGGCATTTTCCAAACCATAAAAAGTCTGAAATGCTCTAAACAAAAACCAAACTAATAGCAATTTACTCACTGAATAGAGTGACTAAAAGAGTAAAAACCTGAGCTGTTTTGTTTTTTTTTTTATCCCCTTTTTTTCCCTTTCCTCATTGACAAGAATGTGGACTTTGTTTGTCATCTTGTGGGCCCACCTATACCAGTCAAAAGGTGAAATGCCTGAATATTAAGCCATAATCCATCATTGTACACACACTAATTACTTTCTGTCCTCCCCTTCTCTTGTCGCCGTGGTCCAAAGCAGGTTTTCTGAGCCTGAGTACATTCATCTGAGCTGTTAGCTGCCACGCTCCACCGCATCCTTGTATGATCTGCCTGGTCTCAGGCCCCCAGAGGAAATTTGTGCTTGCATACTGTATGTGAACTTCAGATAAATAAATAAACACGAGAAACAGCTTCCAGATAATTGAAAGTGAGTGAAGGAGGGAGCAAAAAGAAAACAATTTCTCAGGGGAGAAGCAGGCTGAGGTGGCAGGTATGATTAAAATCCATATGATTTATGAGTAGGTGCATTACTAACGTGACAAGCCCTCCGTGTGTTTGTTTGGTTTGTTGCATTTAACAATAAAGTTTCTTTTTTCACCCACTTCCCTTTTTTTTCCTTCTTCTCATCCTCCCCCCCACCTTCTTTTTTCTTCCACTTTTTTTTTTTCTTCTCTCCTCTTCCTCCTCTCCTTGCTGCAGGTTTTGCTCAGGAGTTAGCCACTCAGGAATTCCTAGTGCCTGACTGAGCAGTAATTTAGCAAGCTCTCTTGTGCTCTTTTCCTGTCAGCATTAACATGTCAATTCATTTTAATAGTCTGGGCATGCGCAGAGGGGCTGCATTTTCTCAGTAGGTATCCCATGAGCCCACCCTGTGGTGCAGAAATGTGTTATAGCTTGTCTCAGGCCACCGAGACTTCAGCAGGTTTATTTTCATTATGGCCAAGTGTATTTGTTAAGACAAAGCACGAACAAGGAAAAAGGAATCTATAAAACAAGAGTTTAAAATATTAAATGGGATCTGATTGGTAATTTATGACCTATGAACAGAATAGGTCATAAAGGCTTTCTTGGCGTGGGATTATTCCATGGTTTGGTTTCAAAAAAATGTGTGCTGTCACTTCCTCTGTGTTTTTGGAAATTAAATGATATCGTGCCACATTGGGGATTTTCTGAAATCATGATTAATAGTTGAATTGGCTTTTATATTAAACCAGAATTTACTTGCCATCTTTCTTATTAAAGAGCTTTCAGACAGATTTGTGTCTACTGGTTTTGCCTCAAGTATATAAAATCAAGTACTGTACAGTCCAAAAGCTAATCCTCCAATTGCAATATTATCTTTCTATCTTACAAAATAGTTGATTTTCTATTTGCTTTAAAACTTATGAGTAGAAATTGTAAGTTTATGAGGAGAGAGAAAGAGAAAAAAAATACAAAGCTACTTCTTGGCATCTTACATGACATCTTTCCAGATGCAACCCAAATTAAGTCAAGGTATTTTGGTTGTACAGTACCTTAGCCTAATTAAATATTTAAGCACTCTGAGCTGTGGTATCAACATCCTTCTGCTACAAATACTTTTTCAGCCCAGCTGGACTTGACTACGTTATCTAAGTGACCTGAGAAAGGTAAGATCATGGTTTATTTTTAAAGGGTTCTCTTAATCTAAGCAAAATACACTTTTGTGGTAGGTTTGGCCTTTCCTGCTCTCTGTGGGGTGCAGCACATGGAAGCTGCAACGTCCTCAAACTGTGTGGGAACATGCTTGTGCTGGGGCTCAACTGCAGTTGAGTAGGTGGAGAATTATGTCAGGAATTTGAAGCTTGGCCTGGGGATTCCCTTTTCCTCCACTGTAAAAGGAACAAACTTATTTCCTCAAAAAAAGGGATTCACAAGGTACTTTTTCAAGGAACAGTTGCATGCTGGTCAGCAGTGCGTTTCCCAAAAGTCATTGGCATGAGAACTCGTGTGACAAAGCGTGATGGCACAGAGCTACAGAAAAGCAAAACAAAACCAGGCTTTGAAGCTGAGTTATGCACGTCTGCTGGTCAAACAGTTGCTCTTTATGGCTTGAACAAGTGAGTGCAGCGACAGAGGAAATATTGAGCCTAAAGGAGGGCTGCAGCCACTGAGCAGCAGCACAGCTGCTCAAAGTGCCAGAGGTGACGTGGCGCGCGCTCAGTGTCTGGAGGGTAACACAGGAAACCTAAACAGTGGTTTCTGGTGAGCCACTCTTACGGCAGCAAGACCATAGTTCAGATAAAGTAATCTCTGTGAGTGAGCTGACTACCATGAGAAAAAATGGAAATGTCAAAAGGTACCTGCTCAGTGAGAGCCTACAACTGTGTCAGTGGCACGATAAAAATGTCCTGGATGGTTGTGTACATGTGTCACCAAGCCACCAGTGGTCACAGCCCAAAGATTTGATCCCTCTGGGGAGGGTTATTTTGTCATCAGAGCTTTGGTGGCTGGTGGATCTCAAGAAGGACCATCTCCTGGTGTTTCTAGGAGTTTGGGTATTTATGGGGCACAGCTGAGAGCTTGTCAGGGATGTTAAAGGGTAAATTTATGGAGAGTTTCAAGCCTACCTATGCTACCTTTCAGAGTCCCTGTTACTGCTGGAAACAGTGATGTGGACAGCTTTGGAGAAGGGATATTATTTTTAAGGGTAAGATATCAATAGGCCAAGAGAAGATCAAACTAAGTTGTCTTTTGGAACATACTAGTGACAATAAAATATTTTCAGATGCATTTTCTAGGAGGTGATATGCATGGAGGAGGTTGTCTATAGGCATCTAAGGTTACATGATTCTTTAATTGAACTCATTGGCCAAATTTTACTCAAATTTGACCAATGGCCAGGAGACAAAAACTGTTTTGGTAAATAATAAATTAGTTAAAGAAGAGAGATTTTAATTCACATCCTCACACATCCACATTTTGAGCTTCTTATTAGGTACCTGAGAGTCCATTTCTGGAAGTACAAGGAAAGAGAAAGAGGTGTTAGAAATTACCCAAGAGTAATAAAATCTTTAAATCTTCTCCTAAGTCTAAGGAGTTATAAGGCCAAACTTTTCTCCATGTGGGAGTTTTCTGCTAATCACAGGCCAGGGAAGGATGCATAGCCTGCTTGAGATAAGACTGATAAGAAAAGGATTAGTCTGGAGAGCTAATTCCAATGTGCTCTTTTCCCATAGAGGCGAAGGGTTCATGCAAGGAGCTGCCCAAGTCTGCACCAGACTTTACAAGCACAGACTCTCAGCCTGCCAGTTTTGCTGCAGTTGCTCTACCTTAAATCACTTGCAAGTAGGGTTTGAACTGTAATTCATGTTGGATTCTGGCAAAACTGTGAATAAAGATGTAAGAAGTGTAATGATTTGGTTCCTGAGAGAAAAAGCAGGGGAACGGGGAGGGATGGGGGGCACTTCCCAGCCACGTGGCAGTTTCAGTATGTGGAAAAAATGTCTTCCTAACTCGAAATAGCAAAATTGCAAAATCCCCAAACATGTCAGGAAGATCAGTCATAGCAAAAAACAACACAGGAGGAGGGGAAGGGAAGTCTGAGGCTTCTGAGGGATGCTCAGGCAGGCCTGAACCTCCTCATTTCCTGATCAGCAGTAAGAGGCTAAAAGCTACAAGGGATTCTCACAGGCCAAGCATGCAGGAGGACCTCACCATCATTTCCTATCCACCACTCAAGTGAGGAGAAAAGTAATAGGTTTGGATAGGAGGCACAATAAGACATGAAATACAAGCATGTCTTTCATAGAATTTGTACGCCATAAACAAGTATTTTAATAACATCTGGTGCAGGGGCATTTTGAAGCTTAATTAATTAATCCTTGCAAAGGACTCTGAAATTCTGGGATCAAAGGTGTTACAAAAGTGCAAAACACCATTGTTGCACCTATAAACCTGTGCTTGTTAACTTAAATGTTGTTTATTTATTGCTGCTATATACTTGTATAGCAGTATATATCAAGTATATTAGGAACATTTTAAAAGTACACTTTTTCATCACATAAAGCTGTCCCTGTCACAGTACCCCCACACACGCGGGTGGTGGTGGGGCAGTGGCGGTGAGCAGGTGCTGCTGAAAACGAATCTCAGAAACACTTAATTGACACTTAATGCCTCTATTTTTTTTTGTTGGATTTTTCTTTGTGCTTGTAGTGTTTTCTGCTCTTTAATATTGACATGGATGCTGCTACAGAAGAAGCAGAGATTATGCACGGTGGCCCATCGCCACGTCTGCAGCCTGAAAAATTAACTAACTTCAGGGTTTATTTGGTTGTAGTCTTCTGTTCCCTCTCTCTTCCTTTCTGTTATAACATCTGTCCTCCACAATATAAAATACTGGGTCTATTTTGTGCATATTTTGACTAGATTCATTGAGGTCTCCTGTCTGCCTGGAGGTGCTGTTTGTTTGTTTGTTTATTCTTTGCTTTGTTGCCACTTATAAATAATAGAAATCATTAGCAATGTTGCATCCCCAGTAATTCAAAATGTAGTATTGGAGGTTGTTTACAAATCAGAGGAGCAAAACATATGCACCTTCAGCAGTCAGTTAGAATGTGGGGTCTTTTTCCTCCTGGATTGGAATATATATGAAAATTCTTCTTTCTTTAAGATTTATTTCAACTTTTGTTAAATGCCTGGCTTTACAGTTTCCCGTAGTTACATGGAATCTTCTTCTGACTTGCACTGGAAAAAGGAGTTTAGAAATGCCCCCTCTGTGATTCATAGCAACATTATGTAGACTAATTTTGTAAATTCTGTGCAGATGACAATAGCATCTTTGTAGATCTTTTAAAATATAGATGAAATACGAGTTTTCTTTCAAGGTACAAAATGTCATTAAGGGCTCAGGTGGTTAAAATCAACATGAAAAATACATGCTGCATTTTCCCTCCTTAAATGCAATAATGTAATCAGATTTCAAGTCATCTTACCTACCTCACTTACAGCTTTATGGAGATTAATTAGTTTTTAGCCCCCAGTCACATGATCTTTTCTGCCTGCCATTTAGCTACATTTGCTATCTGACTTGAACCTGTAAGCTGTCTCCAGCCCCAGAGGACAGATTAAATTTTAGTATTGGTTGCCTTCTTCCTTTGATTTAAAGGTAGATAGTTCTAGCCATAGTTCAATTATTCTTTGTTGTTAATTCGCCTTGTGTTGTCATAATTTCTTTGGAAAAGGCACGTGTTTGAAGAAGAAGAAAAATGGCTCAAAAGTAGGAGACAACTTCTTCTGTGTGGCTGAGCTAGAAAGAAAGGTTTTTTCCTGATCAGGTGCAGACCCATAAAACTGCTTTTAATTCACATCTCTATCACCTCTTGCTGCTTTGTGTATGTCTGGCTTTTATGCACTGCTAATCGATGAGGTTACCTTCTCACTTCAGTAAAACAAGCTGTTCAGAAAGGAGGAGAGGAAATATTTCAGCTTCTCTTCCTCAAGCAGGAGAGGTGGGAGTTGGTGTATGGCTGTGAGTTGCCTTTTGTTTTCTGAGTTTTCCCTTTAAATTAACCTAAACACTTATTCTATAATGTGATTTTATATAAAGAGAATGTTTTATTCCTTGTTGAGAATGATTTCCAAGGCCATTTAATATCTAAATAAATTCCTTTCTCTTCTCCTAAGTGCATTAGAGACGATACATGTACTTTGGATAAAATAGTGTGTAGACAAAAACCTGCCCTTAATTCTGGACATTGTGTTTACTTCAGTGAAGTCCTCCTTTCTCAAGCAAAAAAAGAGTACATTTTGGCCCATACTGTGAAAAGGCAAGAAGCAGATAAGGTGCAGAGAAAAAAAAGAAAGGAGAAGATTGTTTTACTATTTGTGATTAAAAATAAAAAAGTAAATAGTTAAGGGATTTGACTCACATTGTTGCTTAGGGTGGTGTATAACTGGGCTCCTCAGCTGCCTATAAGAAAAGATCAAAGGGATCTCTGCCTCTCATAAGTAAAGCAGTTCTTGGAAAAATGGCAGGGGCTGTGTGGTTTTTCCTTAGGTTGGAGCTGGGAGTGAGTGAAGATAACGGAATTGTTCTCTATTACATGTTATGAAAGTGTCACAGCCAGAGCCATTGGAGCCTTCACATGGACCTTACGTGAGGCTGCCTCTTTGCCATTTGTTTTCTCCATTTTCTGTCATTTGCTCTGCAGCAAACAGTCACCTTGGCTGAACAGGACTCCTCTCAGCAATATCCAGCAGAACCGCAGTGTTTCCTGGCTCCGGCCACCAAGGCTCCACAGGATTTTCACTGCTCAGGTGTTGCAAAGCCTAATCCTTATTCAGGAACCAAAACGATCCACTTTCCTTGCCTGCGGTGCTTGGATCCCTGCCTTTGGCAGTAGCCCCAGACTCCTGCAGAAGATGAAGACATCCCTCCATGCCTATAGATGGAAAGGCGCCAACATGGATGCCATCAGAAGGACGCAGCTGAGCATATGCTGAGAAAATTGTGGCATCCATACTGTACATGGGAAAGGGCTGACTGAACACACCAGTTTGTTGAAGCTTATGGCCCTGAAAAGGAAACATAGGTTTCCTGTAAATGTCATTCAGGGATATGCTAACTGTTATTTCCTGGCGCTGGATCATGATGCTTTCAACACATTCTGTTCATCTACCTCTGCTGCCTGCCTGCCTGGCTGTGCACAGTGATAGCTCTCCTGTCTTCTCACCTTTCCCTCCCTCCCCATTTGAGGCTAAGGTAAGTGAGACTCAGGCAAAGTGAAATAAATGGCTTGGGGATGGAGCACTGAGGGGGAAAAAAATTTGAAAGGGATGATGTGATGTCACACTCCTTCCTGGGGCTGCCACCTCCTCAGGACAAGTGTGTAACTGGTGTGTTTGGCCTCTGTTACCTTGACTCCATGAGGAGTGAACTGGTCCCCTGGTGCCCTTCTGCCATTTCATTTGTACAGATTGCTTTCAGCTGCAGTGCCTACGCTATGGCTGCTATGTCTTCAAAGGTTTCCCTAAGTACCTTCTGAAATATGTGCTGTCTCTTTGGCTGTCTGCATTCCTCATCTCCCTCCCTTCCTCCATCCTTCAGTTGCTGCATTTTGGAGTGGAAGTGTCAGCAAGTGGGTTGGTGCATCAAGAAGACCTGCAGCAGGGCAGGGCTGCCCTATCCCTGTGAGAATGACAGCAGCTCAGCATTGCATTGTCCATCTTCAGTTGGTACCTGGGCCTCACTGTGCTGCCTCTTCAGTACAAATCAAAGGAAAAAAAAGGTAAAAGCCAACAAATACATCAGTTTAGGCTGCTGAGGGCATTATTCCAAGCCAGGAGCATAGACCCTAAGTTTTTGTTCTGGTGATAAAGGGGATACGTTATCTCTATTCCAGCTCTGAGCTGTATAATGCACTGATGAAAGGCAAGTTTCTCTGCCTGGTGAATAAGGATCATTGTTTGGGGCATAATGAGGCTCCACTCCCTTTTGGCTCCCTCTGAAAGACCACAGCCCTGGCGAAGGAACCGTGCCCCGGGTCCGCCAAGTGCCTGCTGAATGCAGTGGTGACAGGAGCCATTTCCACAGTTATCATTAAGTGGCATGGGAGTGGTTTTGTGCACCCTGTTCTACTGTATCAACCCACCATAAACAAGCAACTGGCTACAGGACTGCAACCTCCTACCATCCACCCTTTGCCATAATGTTACTGTGTTTTCTTGATTCGAATTTTTTCACTCCTCCCTCTCCCCTGCTCAAGTCAGGAAAAGGAAGAAAATCAAAATGGTATATTATACATCCAAATAAAGACAGATTTAAAATTTAAAAAACATAGTAGGTTGCAGTTGGGTATCAGTATGCCAACTCATCTTTGGGGTAAGTAAAGCTTTTATTAATACTATGGTCATGATAGCACAAAACGAAGCAGATACTCCAATCACATCAGGACAGTGTGAAAAATTCTGGTCAAAGTTCCAGGTGAAGTCCAGTGAGGTTGTAAAGTCTCTGAAAATTTTATATCTCTTGGTACCTGCCTAAGTATGAATCTAAATCTTTATTTAGTGCTTGGGAAGTTCAGGCCTACTTTGCTTACATGTTGCATTCAAGAAAAATAAGGAAGCAATGAGGGTCGTTTTATCATGATTACCTCCAAGAGGCATTTTCATGAGAAAAAAATATTTAAAAATTATTAATTGGAATTGAAATAGAAGGTGTGACCTGAAATGCTGCAGTAAGACCCCCACAGTGCTGAGCAGGAGGTGAGGAGCAAGGTGAACTTCTCCCTTCAGATGGTCGTTCTGTGGACCAGTCAGAGGAAATATTTGGAATGCATGAAAAAATACAGTCAAAGAAATCAATAGCAGTGCTGATTTCTGTAGGGAGCCTAAGCCTGGGAGATGCCCAGGGTTTGCTGGGATTCAGTGGCCCATGGTCCTCATCAGTGGCCAACTCCAAGGAGGCACAACCTGCTAGAGACAAACCACTCTGTGTTTATTCCCTGGCTTACTGTGGAGCTTAAGATGACTAGTTTTGGATCACCTTATTCATCCCCTTCTTTCTCAGTATATTTTGCAAATTGGGCAGCTTTGAAATACCTTTTCTTTCCCCCCCCCCCCCATTGTCAAGAATACAACCAAATAGCAACAAATAGGTGAAAAGCCAAAGAAAGAAAAATATAAACCAGATGGGTCGACTTTACAACTGGCTCTGAGTGTCACCAGGTTTACTTGAAGTGGAAACATCTCAGAGACAAATGGCAATGCTTAATGCAACAAATTGTTGCCACAAGGATGCCTCTTCCAGTGCTTTCTAGAATAAAAGAAAAAGAAGCAGGATATTCCCTGCATTACCTGCTAGGGATGATTGTTCTTGTAGGACTCTTTATTTGATACCTGTTATTTACTTAAGCAGCTGAACTAAAGAACTAGGCACTACTGGACCCAGTTCACGAATATTTATTGCACCAAATCCAATCAATAATATAGTGTCAGCCTTGTACCAAAGCAGGAGACACTAGTATTTATGATTATTAGTACAATATTGAATCATCCTGAACCAATTACTGGTCCAATTACTGTGTCATTATTATCTTCTGAATAGGGCTTGATTTGTCTGTGATAAATATGATGCAATTAAACTACCTTTTTACATAATAAAACACTGCAGGTGTTTATTCTTAAGGGCTTACGGATACCAACAACCAATAGATTTAATTAAAAAAATCCTTGAAATAAATGTGAATTTCATTAAATTGTTCTAGCACTGGTGAATATGTTAAGACTACCTACCAAAAGATTCTCTCTCTATAATCTGTCTTAAAAGCTATGCTAAGTGCACAAAAACAATGACTTCACCTTTTTAATGTTTCAATAATTAATAGCATTTCTTCAAAGAACGTGTAATTGGTCTGTAATAGTATAACTTAAGAAACAAAAAAGTTATGTGGGTCAAATTGCTATTACTGTTGTGTCAGTGGGAGGGATAAATGTATGCTGGCTTCACGAAAAGTCTTATTAAATTCAAACTTTCTGCTCAATAATTTTGCATTTAATCTTACATTTTTAGAACTACAGCCATGAACATAATATTGACTTAACTCCAGTATGGTTCTAGCAATAGATACAGAACTACATTGTGCTTTATATTATATAAAAAAGATCATTAATGTGAAACCCTACCTGGAATTATTTTTTCTCTCAATACTGTGGATAAATAGCTGTAGCTTTAGCTATAAACCAGCCAAAGTCAATACAGTATAAATGTGTATGAAACCCATTGCTGGGCTGGTTTATGCTGGGTTTCAGAAAAGCAAATTCCTCTCCCTAGCCTTGCTGCTGGACCATCCCTTTCTCCATCCTCCCTCCTGTGGCTGTACTCTGCTCTCTCATCTACACTGGATATATGTTGTCTATGTTGGGTTTGGCTTTTCTGTTTTCTAGGTGGACTGCAGGAGAGTGCAACATCAGGAGAAACAGTAGAGCCTGGAAACAGCATTGGTATGGGAAGGTTTGTTGGGGTTTTTTTTATGGTGTTGGGGAAGAAAAGGTTCAAGGTTTCTTATAACAGCACATTCAGTTAATTCCAGGAGAGGCATGAGCTTGTCATATGATTTCACAGGAGTGGAGAGGGAGGATGAAACAGAGCTGGGCAGGAGCTCCTGAGGCATGGCCATGTTGAGCCCTGCAAACTGGGCTCAAGTACCCATGGTTCCCCACCAGTGAAGCTCCCAGGGCTCCAGGCTCCTGTGCTGCTCCCAACCAACATGGGCATTTGCAGAGCATTTACTTTTGTATCTCAGTTGTACCTGGTCATTACCAACTATATACTTTTATGAATGTGTGTCTGTATTCCTTCCACTGAAGGCACTGTAAGGGGTAGCTGTGAGATGCTTTAGGCCACGGGATCTCTCTCAACTGTTTAATGCTTAACAAGAATACTTATGGCTGTGGTGAAGAGCATTTCCCTACAGGTCCCTGCCAGTTGGGCAGGACACACACCCTGACCTCCCACCCTGCTCCCAGGGGACATGTCTGAGCTTCTCTGCCCAAAAGCTTTGCCTGTTCCTTCCTATCCATCTTCTCTCCAGCACGGGACAGACTGAAGAATAAAATAAAGCTTTTTTCAGAAGGTTTATTAAGCAAGAGGTAAGGTCAGGCTTTTAGTTGTAAGGCTGGAAACGAAAGGTTACAAGCAAAACAAATATAAACACAATCCCAGCCTAAGCTTAAACAACTGGATTCCTTTTCAGTTGGTTAGTCCAGTTTCTCAGATCCTAAAGACATACTGCAGCTGTTGGGATCTGAAGCATCCCAACTTCTGCACTAAATCCTGATCCCACAGTCAGGCATAGAAGCTGGCAGCTTGCCTTCCCTCCTCCTGCAGGAGTAGCTCCTAGGCCACACTGGCACTCTTTTGTTCTGTGAGAAGATCTACTTTTTGTGAAGTGACCCTGCTGTAGATACAGCACTTAGGTAGAGTAGCTTTCCTCCCCCTCACTTCTTTGATCTGCTTTGCTGCTTTTCCCCAGCTCCAGAGCAGAACTGGATGCTCCCATCTTGGCTTTGAGATGCTCATCAAGGCATTTGAGGGATGCTGGTTCTTGGTGCAATTCCACTTCTACTCCTTCTTCCCACCTTAGAGGCTGCCCACTGACTGTCCTTACCCATCCTTGCTCCCCAAAGACCAGGTAAGGAATAACACCTACAGCATCCTCCTTTTTGCTGAGTAGGACCCACCCAGAGGTACTACCACCATGCATGAAGCACTGCACTGCCACCCCCTTGGGGCTTTTGGCACCAAAACCTGGAGAAGGGATGAAGTTTTAATAACACTTTTGACATATTTGCAAACTAAAATCAGGACTAATTAGGCCAGAAGCTTCTGATGATAGGAGTGATTAAATAGCCAAGGTCAGATTTGTGCCCAGTGCAAACTGGGGATGTTGTTCTCCCTTGGATGATTTATATTAGTTGCAGCCTTACACTGGAGCACAGATCAATAAAACCTGAAACAGAAGCACACTGAGAGGGAGAGCTAAAGCTAAATTATTGGGGGGGGGGAGGAAATAAATACCCTCCCCAATTAAATGGACATCTAATGGAAACATCCTGGATAGATAATTCCAAGAATTATTTTGAACTTCTTTGGCTTTCTACTGCAGGATCTCTGCCCTCAGGAACAGGGGCCTGGATCAGCATCAACACCAATTTCTGAAGGATTTCAGAACCTGAGACCCATTGTGTCTGCCATACAGCATGGGGTAGCATAGCAGGTCTCCAAGAAAAAAAAGTATTAATGGATGGATAATTGCCCTCCTTGTAAAAATTTACTAGGAACCTGATACTTTTATCATCTGTCACAAACAACTCCACGGTGTAATAATACAGGAAGTATCATTGGTGCTATAAAACAAGTGATGGTGCAAATTACACCTCTCTTTTGCTGAACGGTGCTAAATAGCAGGGAGTTCCCATTTTTTTTACTGCCAGGATTTCAATAATTGGAGATGTACATTTGCAGGGATCAATTGATAATTTTGAATTTATGCCATCGATATTTAATTTTCTCTATATTTTAAAATGAAAGAAAGAAGCCCAATTTCACAGTGTTAAGATTAAAAAAAAATCTCATTTTGTTTTCCTGTCTACTGTTAAGGAAGAAAGCTCATTTTTTGCTGCATAAAGGGATATTAATGAATGCAAAGAGCATTTTCCATATTGCAGAAAAAAAATTTACTGTTCTAACCAAAGATATTTTATATAAATTAAGAGTTTGTTTAAAAAAATCGAAAATGGGAACTCAATTCTAGACAATGCTTAATTTAAACTAAGTGTTAAAATAAAAGCAATAACACTGAGAATAAATTAATGAACTACAATTAACT